>NC_134705.1:120013738-120313738 GCF_043290135.1 Rhipicephalus microplus | reverse complement strand
ATAATGAAAGCGTCTGTCCAAGCCTTCCTCGAAGAAGCGAGTAGGGTACATATAGAATCTAGTAGTGCCACTTTGCGTCTCCGTTTACGTCACTTGAAGGCGCAATATCTTATAGATAATATTGCTGTATCAATTGATTTGTGTATGCACGTGTTTCTTACTTTCTATGCATCACTAAGGTTTTTTATTGCATAAGAACTTATATGTCAACTTTATTAAAACCCTGTGCGTTGTCGTATTGGTCATAGGAGACATAGCAAAATAACTGCGTAAAAAATATTCTGAGTAGTACTGGGTTTGAGAACATGAAGTTTATGCCCGCACGCACCAGAGACGGGAGTTTTCAATATCGCTAACGTCCATGCTTGCCAAATCTTGAAGAATGTAATTCCTGTGAATGCTGGAAATGCTGTGTACTGTTTACGAAAATGAATAGCCAGCGCTGCAACAAAAATGACGTTTCACGAACATTACGGTCTACTTGAAAACCAGTTCCGAGACCTAGCCTGGCTGTGTGGTAGAATACTTGATTGCCACACATAATGTGGGGTTGCATTGCTGCTGGAACCATGATATTTATTCTATGCGTTCTTCGGTCGACTGTCCCAATGCCAGATTTTTTGGAGGCGAAGCTTCTTAGCGCCGAACTAGTTGGCGTCCATCACACCCCACTAAACACAAACCGAAACTAAATACCTGCAAGAGAAATGGAAACATGTGTAAACAACCAACCTTGTGTGTAATAAGCTATATGAGAGCACAATACACGATCACCAATGCCGTCCATCTGTCCGTTCGTTCATGCATCTGTCCGTCCGTCCGTGCATGCGTGCACACGTCCACATGTCCGTCCGTTCATTCATGCGTCCATTTGTGCGCACTTTATACTAGTCGGCGACTTCAATGTAGAAATTATGGATCTTAAAACCTATAGGTTCGACCACTAGTCTTCGTAATAGTTGCGAGACGTGGCGTGGCTCTGTGGCAGAATACTTGGTTACCACGCAGAACGCAAGGCTTTGATTCCTGCGGGGACGCTGGCATATTTTTCTTCACAATCGTTGGATCAACGCAGCCGATGTCAGCTTTTTCTTAACGCTCACGCGTTAAAATTGCACATAAGTTTTACTAACTGTCAATCACCAGTGGCACGTACTCGCCCGCGCTTATGTAGATAGTCATCTAGATACATAGACATACGCCAAATGTGCTTGTAGTACGCAAAGCAATGCTTCGCAGTTAAAATGTCAAAATCGAGTCACTTGCGATAGGTAATCAATTTGTCTTCTGTAGCAGTCCCACTTGAAATTTGAGTGTGTTCTCATTGATATCACAATAGTTGTCATCAGCAATGAAGTGGTCACTACTAGGACGCCAATCAATCCTTCCTATTCGCGATCACAAGTAACGTGGTCAGTAGGATGATCTCATACATTCTTTTAACATTGCATCATGGACATCAAAGGAAGACTCAATAAAAAAGCGATTCATTTTCTTTGTGTAAACTGTGACATGACCAAGTCACTAGTGATAAGAAATCACTTCGTTTTTTATGTCGGTTACAGTTACATTTCGAAGGTTTACAAATCGATATGAAACGAACTTCCAATAAGTGAAAACTGCTATTGTCACCATTGCGAGGCGAATTTCTCCAACCTCGAACGAATTTCCAGTGACGTTCTCAGATGAATGATCTTGTACAATTTTGTAACATTGTGTCCTGAGTATCAAATAAATGGTCATTCAAATGGTGGTGAAGTTTGGCACGTAATATATAGTATGACTTAGACAATTGGGTTAACAACTGGGATCACCTTTATGGTAGTCGTACATCTAATTTAAACCTGTAATGTGTGACATCAAACGTTGTCGTTAAAGGTGCACCGTGGTAGTGATAGCTAATCACACTGACGCATTTGCGATCACGTCTACTATTTTGAATGATAGTCTCGCACATTCCTGTAACAGTAGTAAGAAATGTCACTTTGGTTACAGGAATTTTTAGTAGCATTGACTGTCAAAGCTAGGTTTTGTGGCACCTTTGAATCAAATTGTACGCTATCTTTCACCGTCTTTTTTACCAAATTGTGCAATATCTTCGGAAAGTAACGAAAAATTCTAACAAAAATTCAGGAACGTTTGCTTGCATGCTTCTAATCTGTTGCCCGGCACTTCCTTGAACTATTGTAAACGCATAATGACCCCACAAATTTTGTAAAATTTGAACATACTGTGGTTGGCCAAGTAGAACTGATTTTCGTTCCAAGTTGAAAAAAAAACTAACAGTTCTACACGAAACGTCTTCTTGCAACCCGTTTCACTTCGTTCTTGCAGTGGTATTTTTGCGATCAACGATTGTGCAACAACAAATGCGTGCAAAAAACATCTTTTATTGATTGATTGGAGGAGATGCTGGTGCAAAATTATGGTGCCGGCTACTCCTTAGCCCTTGAGTGAAACCTGAACACGTATCTTAAAGTAAAAACATAAACATCCTAATCATGTAAGACTACGCGTGAGTCTTTATTATGCTGGAGGTACTCCGCTGAAACCCGGTTTTCTCTTCTTCTTCGAGAGGGCATTATGTTTTTCATGTAGGCCAGCCAATGCCAAATGGCACTCGTGAGAAGTAGTACACCATTAACTGGTAATTGAGAATGTCGAATATATATCTCGAGTTCTTGTTGCCTGAAAAAAATTAAACGTGGGGGTGAATTTATTGGCTCTCCCTCTCCTTTTACTCTCTTTTCTTTTTTCTCTATTTTGTACCCTTCCCTAATTCCCAATATAAGGAACCTAAGATGATGTCTTTTTGAGTAGCCTTCTCGCCTTCTCCCTTTCGGTCTACATGTTTGCTTCCTTTTCTGTGACAATTTATTATTGTGGATAAATAAATTGAGGAGGCCTACGTTGTTGACATATTTTTGAGTTTGCACGAAAAACTCGCTTGGACGTTCAAGTATTTTATGCTGTTCTTAGCGCTAATTTATAAGCGCTGAATATCTGCTAGTGGAGGCAAGAGCACTAAAATGGGCGTTAACGTCCTTGTGCTAACATGGAAATAGAGCATCAGACACCGTCTTCAATTGTTGTGAATATCGTGAACCAAATGTATTGCGCTACTCCTAACAGAGGTGCGACTTCTGGCTCAATTTATTAATTCTTTCAATGGGGAAGAAATGAATTATATGTCGGTGACCTTGAACAGCCCGCCACGGTGATCTGTGTCTAGGGTGCACGGCTGTGGATACAGCCTTCGTTCTGGGTTTGATCACGACCGAGGCGTTTCAATCGGGGTAGATGAGAAATGGCAGAGACCTGTTTACTGAGTGATGTCTACGATCAATGAAATCACTAGTTCGTCGAATCTTTTAGAGCCAAACCAGCGTTTCTCATAATAGCATTTTGGCTTTTTAACGTAAAACCACAGATGACATCATAATTATTGGCACCTAAATGTATAGATGATGTTCCAGAAATGATGTCAGTTTAAAATCAGATGGTAGTCGGAAGCTTCGGCCTATGCCACACTAATGTTGTGAAAGCTCAAGAATTTGATGTACTAAGTTTTGATAAGTTCCTGACGCGTACACTAATTGTGCATGACATGAAGTAAGGCTGTAGCCATTATTTATAGTGCTTTCTTTCTTGTTGGTGCTGATATTGCTATTTGCTGCTTAAGTTATGCGCCTAATGAGTCAATTCCTCAATCCATGACGGTACGAATGAAATTCAGGCTTAACCACGAACATCGTCACTTTGTAATCGCGGGGAGGATCTTACATCCCAAGAAAGTTGAAGTTTCAAAGAAGTGTGCTTTAGGCTCTTCAGTAATTGCTGGTGTGTGCGCACAGTATTGAATTTCGATATTTTTTTGAATATATGTTGTCGAGCAGCAAACACGGTAAATAAAACTAAGTCTTAGGAATTGCAAGCAGCTTGATTTCCATCGTCTATGGCCCAAAGCCAAAATGTTTTAATGAAGGCAACCCACTCACATCAGATAGCGTGGCTTCCTGTTACGGTTACAAAAAACATATTTCTGCCTGCTCATATTTTGGGTCGATATATCAGTTTTGATAATATTACACAATGATACCACATGAAAATAAATTTTTGTATGAATTCAACAGTCTTATTGTTTTACTCGTAATAGAGGGCATTGTTCTACCGCTTTACATTCGGTCTGATTCCACTGACCGGCTCTCAGTTAGCGTTGTGTGAATTATATGAAATAATAAGGAAAACACAAGGAATCATTTCAGAACGTGTCCGGGAAATATAGTAAAGAGAACGCAATCAACTTTTTTTCCTTTTTCAAGAAGAAGACTCAATAGAAAATATGTGTCTCTTTTTGATAGCTGCAGAGAAACCTGAGCCACATGTAGCGAAGCTATATATCTTGGTAAGCAATGTGTTTATCAATGAAATATAGCCCCATTTTGAGCCAAAATATTTCGAATTGTTCTGCTTGAACCATTCCAGAATATATAAATGCTTGAGCAGGGCTAATACATACCACCAAGACAAAAATTCTAGATGTGGAGTGGCTTTCGTTGCTTAAATGCTTCGAAGCGTGTCTGCACTCCTCCTTTATTGCTGCATTATAGCTTGGTGTACATTTTAATGTCGCATTGTATTCATCCAATAAGACGGTGTGAGCTTGCATGTGCACTTCATGTAGCTGATAAGTACAAAGACAATATGAAGCTACCATATCTCCCGTTGTCATCATTGTGTCACCTTTAGTGTCCTTCGATGAGCAACTATAAATCTTGGTTGTGAATGGCTCATAGAACAACGCATTGCGTGTGGACGGTTACACAAGGGCAGCACACTGTTTCATCTTTTGCCCGGTCTCTCAGCAGTCGTGGAGCACAGCTCCTTCATCATTATCAAGCACCTAGCCCGCCATAATTTTTTTTCTGAATGCTTGCTCCCTTTATCAATTTAGTATGCGCCGTCAGAAAAACTCCAAATTCGCAAGATAGTGTTTCGAAGCACTCATAATTTTGTTCCAAGAAAGAAAATGAAAGAATGTGATGTTTTGTGTGATTTTCAGTCAAAAATATGTTAACAAGTCTGTCTCTAACTACCTAATTATTCTGCCACAAGCCAGTTTTACTTCTTGCATGAAAATAATTGAAAGTTTGGCGTGAATCATTTGCACAGTTTCCTTTCCGGTTGTATTCATACCGAGCGGACAAGAAATAAACTTTTCATGTCGGTCCTGGAATGCAGCACACCGAAGAATCGTCGAACACGGGTAGTGTTTCCAGCAAAGTGGTCTTACGCAGCACTATGGAGCGCAATGAAATTAATTGAACAATAGCTGTTCACTCAGAAAGCCTGCAGGAATGCTAAAGCCGAGTTTCAGGCCATTTGAACAAACATGCGGCGTGTGACGCATCTTTGAATTACATGTACACGATCCTGCACACGCTTCATGAAGGGGTTCAACTAGGAATGATTACTTTTTCGACCCCTGGTATCATATATGTGAACATAACTGTGCAGGTGCTAAGATCAGGTTATTAGATAATGGTCCACAGCTTCTTTACATCCAAAAGCCAGATGGCAGCACTTATCTTGCGCTCTTGGTTAGTGTTACGAGTCTCTAGAGCTTAGAGAAGCTATGCATCCATCAAGGCACACAGCGCGAGTACTGAGCGGTTGGTCAATCGGTTTCTAGCCTTAGAAATGATTTACAAGTCAGAGAAGCTATTGGAGTGTTGATAAAGGGCAATATTTTTGCATGTTTGAACAAGAAGAAACTCACCACTACATCTGTTCATGCACTGATAACAGCTTTTGAATTTGTTCGAGTTTCCACCAAACCCGCTGTACAAGAACACTTGACATTGGCCCTGTGTAGCATTATATGACCATGCAAAAATGCCCCAAATCCCTTTTCCTTTTTCGACAGCCAAGCTACAGACTGGTTTCTCTGGAACACCACCTGCGCAAAAAAAATCGTAGTATGCTATACGAAATCTTAAGCAACATTTTTCTTAGCCCTCGATTTAGCAAGATGCCAGGCATTTTATCTCACTAAAGCGCATAAAACATTAGTCTGTCTTTTTTGCGTTATATGCGATTGTTCACGCGTCACTCTTTTTTCCTGTCCTGGATGCTTTATGCCATTGGCAGTTATGATGAACGACAACAAAACCAACGTGCAATATTAGTTCGAATGAACTCATCAATGCTTGCGTTGTGTAATGTCGGTTGATATTGATTGGCTTGATGCCAATTTGAGAAGAAAAAGTTTTTATCTTGTAAAAACAAGGTATAATATCGACGTACCTATTCTCGGGCATATTTTTGAGTAGCAATTATTTTCACATTACGTGCACTTGATTACACGCTGAATATTAGTATTGACAAATATGTGACTAAAAAATTGCATATTGTGATTTGCAGCATTACTACTATTGTTTATTCTTTGACAGAAAACGTGCGATACTCTCCTAATACGTCAGTTTGATAACTGCAGATCTGCTTTGCTTTCTTCCTTGTATTTAAATGCTGTCATGTTCTTTTGATTTTATATTCGTTTCTGGTTTTGTACATGCTGTGTAATAAATATTGTTTACTGAAATGAACTGGAAAGTTTTGATAATTGGTAACTTTTTATTATACTGATAGTTTGCTTAGAAATGTTGTAAATCTGAATATTTTCTAAAATTTATCACCCAATATAATAGGAGGCCTAAGTATAGAGAGCGAGTGTTAATGTGAACGATGGTCCTATTACGAATATACCTGACACGGATACTTTTTAATGCTTTTCTACATTCACCTCAATGCCGTGCTTTCCCAGATAGCTGGATAGAAATGCTCCAATATAGGGAAGGCATTCACTTACGTAAGCACCAGCGTTGGCACTGTCTTTCCGAAGAAAACCTGTTTAGGTTGCCGTTGCATTCGCCGAAGGTGAAAGCCTTGCATTTTCGGCTCTCAGAATCAAAATATCATGAAGTAAATGGACCTCTCCCACATGTGTTCCCTGGAGCTTTCGGCTTCAAGCAGTAACTGGGGGTTTTTTGACTTGCCCCTATCGAATGAGCTAGAAGAATGAAACGATTGATATAAAGAAGCTGAATACTACAGGAGAACCAAGTAGGAACTTGAAACTCTAGACTAAACGCAATCTCCGTGGTGCTGAAGGCCATGAACACAATTTACATCATAAGCATGTATAAAACACAAACAGCAAAGACATTATTTGAAATACTTCTTAGTTGTATCTATTTAAACTTTTGATACTTGTAATATATTACGCAGTGCTACGCAGAACCAAAAAAAATTTTCCCAACTTGTACATTCCGCATGTAGATCATGAGTGGCTCAGAAACTCATATTGAAATAAGAAAAAGCTTGTTCCTGGTTTTTGAGATGGCATCGTTGTGAGTCCATCCATGTTGGAAGTTTCCAGTTTCATCTTCGTTATCATGGTTTCTTGTACCTGCAATTAAATCTTAAATACTGTGAGCTTTAAATGTGTATACATTCATTAGTCTCTGTAATGTAACCCCCCGTACTCCCAGGCGCAGTAATGCAAGGCAACGTCTGCATTTCAGTAGCACCATAAGTATGCTGACGCCGGAGATTGAGCTTGAAGTCGTGGAGCTGCGTCATTTAATTACCTCATCCGTGGCTGTCTGTATCGAAGTGTCGCGTACAGGTTCCCAGTTTGAGCAGCTTGCAACAGCCTCCAAAAATAGAGTTATTGACTTATTCCTTATACCTGTACAGTTAATATTGCAAATAGGTATAACTGAAGTAGGTGGTAATTACATGTATTAAAGTACTCGTGCTTAAAATATTTTTTGGCCTCACTGTATTACTAACGTAAACTATACTGTATTTTGTTTGGGTTACATTTACTTTGATATAGAACATTTGCATGCCGAGCTTGATGATGATGTTGAGTAAGTCTTCATTTTGTCCAGAGAAGGTGCAGCACAGACCTCACGCCACCCGGATAGTGCCACACAGGCGGCGTCAAGCCGAGCTTGGAGGGCCAATCGTGTGAACTCTGGGTGTTGGGCATTGTTTAATTTTGAGGACATCGCGCCAAATCTACTTGAATATGGCAACTCCACATTGAAAACAAGCAAGCCAAAATACAAGTACAATGTTTTATATAGATTAACGGATCCACAAGGTATTTTTGTACATGACATGGTGTTCTGATATACCCTAATATTGTCACGACGTCAAAAGAGAGGTCTTGTCGTAGAGATTGAGACACCGGAAGCGGGTCGGTCTTTTTAATAGAACGCACAAGCGAGTTCTTTTGTTTTTCGCTCATTTCATAGTCCTTCATGGCACATGCACAACTGCCATCGTCTTTCTTGTGACATTTGTGACAAGCACGCGACATTTGCCTCCCTCCGAAAGAGGCATCGTCCCGATGCGTAACTTAGGCACCCTACCAGGTGTGTGAAGTGGTCACGTCAACACAGTAACCGGGAGCTAATTAACTCGATAAATACGGTTTCATACGCACAACGCGCACGACTTCGGTTAAATGCTTTTCGCGCTTAGAACTACAGTCAGTTCCGGAAACAACTTCGTAGTATACGTCGTTCAAGCGTCGCGTGACGCTGTATAGGCCAAGGTACCGTCTTAGTTATTTTTCATAGAGTCCACGTCGACGTATCGCAATACATACCCAGGCCTTGTCGCCTGGTGTGTAGCTAATGAACTTGTGTCGGGGGTCATATCATTGTGCATCTTGATGCTGTTGATCACAGATGCGCACGCACGTGAGCTGTGTGGCTTCCTCGGCGCGTTGAGTGAATTCTTCGGCGTTTACATGGGTGTCATCACACACATGCCAGCGTTGCCGTGACTTCGCGACCACAGATCATACTGAATGGTGTCATTCCAGTGGTTTCTTGTCGAGCGGTATTATAGGCAAAAGCCACGTACGGCAATATCTGATCCCAGTTTTTTATGTTCCATGTCAACGTACATGCTGATCATGTCTGTGAGGCTCCTGTTGAAAGGCTCTGTCAGTCCGTTTGTCTGCGGACAATATGCAGTTGTTCTCCGGTGAGCTGTACCGCTGAGTCTGAGAACCGACTCCAAAAGCTCTGCGGTTAAGGCAGATCCTCTGTCTGTGATCACTGATGTTGGAGCGCCATGCCGAAAACGATGTTTTTGATGAAGAACTGAGCGGCTTCTGCTGCTGTGCCGCGCTGCATAGCTTTAGTCTCCGCATAATGGGAGAGGTAATCGGTGGCTACAATAATCCATCTGTTCCCTGTTGTGGAAGTTGGAAAGGGACCCAGGAAATCCATTCCAATCTGGGTGAACGGCTTCGCTGGTGCTTATACTTGATGATATAGACCAGCTGGCTTGCTGGGAGGCGCCTTGCGTCTTTGGCAGTCGGTGCAAGTTCGCACATGATGGTTAACAGCAGCAGGTAACTTTGGCCAGTAGTACTTGTATCGTAGTCGGCACAATGTTCGGGTGTAGCCTAGACGACCAGAAGTTGCTTTATCATGGTACGCTTCCTTAATTTCTTTTCGAAGAGAGACAGACACGACCAGCAAGTGCGGTTGCCAGTTGGTGAGATTTTTTTCTTATAGAGAACATCATTTCGCAACCAAAAAGATGGCAGTCTTCTAGCAAATAACCGTGGCACGTCTTTACGTCGTCCTTTCAAATATTCAATGAGTGGTAACAGCTCGAGGTCACTGCGCTGCTCTTGTGCAATAGTGGCCGTGTTGACAACTCTCAAGAAGGCCACGATGTTTTCATCATTATGAGCGATAGTCTCCACTGGCGACCGTGAGAGACAGTCAGCGTCGGTGTGCCTCTTCCCAGATTTATAGATGACGGTCATGTCGAATTCTTGAAGCCTTAGGCTCCAGTGCGCGAAACGGTCAGATGTATCTTTAAAGTTGGTGAGTCAGCACAATGAGTGATGGTCGATAACAACCTTGAAGGAGCGGCAATACAAATATGAACGAAATTTGATGACCGCCCGCACCTTGGTGAGACACTCCTTCTCGGTAGTCGAGTAGTTCTCCTTCCTGCGAGAGAGAGTTCTGCTGGCGTAGGCAATTACTCTTTCACAGCCCTCTTGCCACTGCACCAAAATGGCACCCAGACCTACATTGCTGGCGTCAGTGTGAAGTGCTCTAGGGGCTTCCTGGTCGAAGTGCGCAAGGACTGGAGGTGTTTGCAGGCATTGTCGTAGTTCATTGAATGCCATTTGCTTTTATTCACCTCAAAAAAATGGGACGTCCTCACGTGTGAAAATTGTCAATGGCACCGCAATAGAGAAAAAGTGGAGGTGCTGGAGCCTACAACCTGATGCAGGACAGTCTTGCTTGGGCCTGTTCACCTAGTCCAGAGACTCAGCCCCTCGTCACGACTTCGGTGCACCGATTCAGTAGGCGCCTGCTAGGTCTAAGTCCGGATTCCGCACCTTTGCCTCCCCTTTCCAGCGTGGCAGCTCCTACGACATCCATGGCTATCCTTCCATCGCAGACCACTCTTCCCTCGCATGTGACTCTTGAATATCTTCGCGTTCCGGAAGTTTTCCGTGGGGAAGAGTACGAGGATGCCGAGGACTGGCTCGAACAGTTCGAACGGATCGCTGTTTTTAACCACTGGAGCAAACAGCACAAACTCGGTCGTACATATTTCGCACTGGAAAATAGCACTCGCACGTGGTACGAGAACAGCGGGGCTACATTCCCATATTGGTAAGATTTCCGTCGAAAGATCTTCGCTACATTTTTGAACTCGGACTGACGGTACCGCACAGAGCAACTGGTTGAGGCCCACGTGCAAAACCCAACAAAACAGCCACCATGTACCCAGAGGGTATGATCCGTCTGTTTTGACGAGCTGACCCTGGCGTGCCCGAGGCAAAGAAGGTGCGTCACCTAATGCAGGGTGCTAAGGAACCAGTGTTTGTGGGCATCGGACGAAATCCACCTACAACAGTATATGGATTCATAAGAGAGGCGACTGTCATCGAGTGCGCAATGCAACAACGTTGCCGGCATTTTGACCGCCTGTCGAACCACACGGCAGTAAGTGCTGCAGCTCAGAACACTACCGTATGCGAAAGTTTCCTGCGACAAATGATTAGGAAAATACTGCATGAGGATCTTCGGGCCCTCTGCGTTCCCCCTACCCAGCACCTCCACCAGTGTCACGACGTCAAACAGAGGTCTTGCCGCAGAGATTGAGACACCAGAAGCAGGGCCGTCTTTTTATTATAACGCACAAGCGAGTTCTTCTTTTTCGTCCATTTCATATTCCTTCATGGCACATGCACAACTGCCAACGTCTTTCTTGAGCAAGCACGTGACAATATATTGCCCTGATTGCGTGTGCTATATTCATAGCAAGCGTTCCTGTGAAGATCTTTCATGAAAGTGGTGATGACTCACTTGTATGTATTACATGCAAAGTATTACGCGCATAGCGACAAAATTCAACATCCTAAGTGTGCTTCAGGTTGGCAAGCTATAGATTCCGCAATTCACCTGAAATCATTTTACTTCTGCGAAATTTTCCTGTACTGATATACGTGGTGCATAGACTCTGTACTTTTAAATAGAAAAACGTGAAGAAACATTGATATTATAACAAATTATTTTGAAATTTCTCATCCATTCATTATTTTTATGGACACAGCATCTAGTCAAGCGACTCACCATAATTGTGGCAGACTCTAGCAAAATACAGAAAAAGTACAGGTGTACTCTTCATGCTTATGACTGTGCTCTTCAAATCTGTGGATGTCAAGCTTCAAGATATCATTTAGAGATGTGGCCTTCAGGCAGCAGCAGCCAGAAGAGCAAGGCACAAATTTTTTCAAGTTTCTTTCGTTTGGGAATATACCTGAAATAAATAATATGTTTTAAATGCACGCAATACAATCTTATGCTTAAAAAAACACTATCATACAGTGTGGTCATGCTTACACCAATGTACGCCTTCTTTATGCATTGATTTTCTCGGAAGCTAAATCTGACTAATGATTGTTGCAGCATATACTAATGTACAATATCTCAGAGGGTGAGATCACTGTCCAAAACAATTGAAAAGCAATACTATCAACGGTTTGTTTTACAAGAAATTATTGTTACAAAACGAATAGATACCTATGGCGTATTCATTACACATGTTCGGCAAGTATATTTTGTGGACGCTTGTCCCACTTCATGTTACACTTTGAATCTCGTCAGAAGTGAGAGGCACATAAATATTCCGTAGCACTGCCAGTTTTTTTTATTCGAGACATTTTTTGTTTCTGGAATATGCCTACACACTTCATGTTATTTGATATTTGCCTCAAGTAAGAAAAGAAGCCACCAGGTAAAGAAAGGGCATAATTCACTATAAAAGAGGTTGTATATTGTGCCTAATCCTCTGTATCTGTACGTAATGCTTTCTTTTACACGTAAGTCTCATTCACATTAGTTTGTAGAACACTATTACGTGTTCTAGTTAGAAATGTATGCTCACATAGGCAAACGGATGTCTAGGAACGTGCCAGCAAATTATAACATTGTTGCCGCTATGACAATTGCTTGAGTATTTTTTAAAATTAAATTTCAACGAGAAAGAATTCCTGTAGTAAGCATAGCTTTGCTGAAATATGTGTGCTTAGTCACTCTTGTCAGACGTTCCACTCTTCTGGTCTTTTTCTCAAAGTTTTCATATATATTGTTACTGACATAGCGTTGCCATAGTGTGGAGATATTTTACTTTGGGCCGAATGACAACGTGCTTGCCTTTTGTGCTATTTGGCAGTGTTGTACGCAAGCAAGTATTGATTGCTTTACCTAGAGCACCATGACCACTGCCGTGGAATGCTGCAGCTTCATGGATGCACTCGCATCTACTTGGTACAACTGAATGTTCCATATTTGTTTCAGAGCGAAGCTCTTAAGCTGTCATTTCTGCATTGAGCAGTGTCACCGGTGGTGTTGTCGCCGTCGATGTAACCGATAGAGCGAACGAGGACGAAAAAGAGAGAACACCAAGTCCGTAGATTTCATAGGCCAATAGCCTCTAACTTCACTTTCTTTCTTCCTCTATCAAGCACGCCCATCTCTCAGTCGGGGCCCCACTCATGCAGGGACGGTACTTGCACTGCATCTGGCTTTGCTTGTCTTAAATGTGCTGTCCGCATTTCACTTGATTCGGGGTGCCTGAACTGCACTGGATGGTGTTTGTAGCACTCGGGCGCTGAAAGTTTCTCAGGCGGTATGTAACGATTGTTACATTGCTAACCACGGAGAGCGAGAACTTCAAACCATAGTGGTGTTGCTCCTAAACCAAGTAGCGCTCAGAGTTTGCCTTAAGGACGATCGTGATCTTCGGTGTGTTTTTTTTTCATATGTAAAACACCTAGTCAGGTATTGACGTCAGAAGTGAACAAGTGCGATGGGTGCATGGGTCCCTGATGGCTCTGAAGACTACAATAAACCCGCCGAGCATACGGAATGCCACACTTCTTCTTTATTCTCAATTAGGACAGCGTGTTTTGGGAAAGACAGCTCCCACGCAAAATACACAAATCATATGTCATAGGCACTGCTCCGAAAGCCACCGAATAAGGACTGCGATTCCGGTTTACCATGCATGGAAACAGAAATGCCATCACTTAAGACTCGAGGGCGAAAGGCGTCTTCTTCCTATTTTGTCTGGATCATTTGTCATTTGAATCATTTGAATTTGTCATTTGAATTTGTAATTTGAATTAGCCGGACAAATGATCCATGTCTGCATCATTTTGTCTGGATTGTAGCTAGGCAAATGTTTTACTGATCTTGGGTTATGCGCCAAACAAGGGCGGTGGCTGACAATTGCTTTGACCTTTCTTGTTTTTTAACGCTTTTAACACCCTTCTTGATCTGAGGTATCAGAACTTCGCAAACAAAAGTGATAACGGGCTTCGGGAAGCCGGCTACCTGAAGGCGACACACCTGTTCGTAGAAGCTTTGTTCCGCCTTGTGCCTACACGACTTCAGTATCGCAGCCCCGAGGCTAGAGGTGGTGATGCCCTTCTTCACTAATTTTGAATGACCGGACTTGTTGTTAGGCAAAGGTTTTACTGATCTTGGGTTATGCGCCAAACAAGGGCGGTGGCTGACAATTGCTTTGACCTCTCGTTTTTTAACACTTTTAACACCCTTGTTGATCTGACGTATCAGACATCGCAAACAAAAGTGATAACGGGCGTCGGGAAGCCGGCTACCTGAAGGCGAAACACCTGTTCGTAGAAGCTTTGTTCCGCCCGGTGCCTACACGACTTCAGGATCGCAGCCCCGAGGCTAGACGTGGTGATGGCCTTCTTCACTAATTTCGAATGACCGGACTTGTAGTTAGGCAAAGGTTTTTTCTGATCTTGGGTTATGTGCCAAACAAGGGTGGTGGCTGACAATTGCTTTGACCTCTCTTGTTTTTTAACACTTTTAACACCCTTCTTGATCTGACGTATCAGACCTTCGCAAACAAAAGTGATAACGGGCGTAGGGAAGCAGGCTACCTGAAGGCGATACACCTGTTCGTAGAAGCTTTGTTCCGCCCGGTGACTACACGACGTCAGGATCGCAGCCCCGAGGCTAGACGTGGTGATGCCCTTCTTCAATAATTTTAAAGGACCGGACTTGTAGTTAGGCAAAGGTTTTACTCATCTTGGGTTATGCGCAAAACAAGGGCGGTGGCTGACAATTGCTTTGACCTCTCTTGTTTTTTAACACTTTTAACACCCTTATTGATCTGACGTATCAGACCTTCGCAAACAAATGTGATAACGGGCGTCGGGAAGCCGGCTACCTGAAGGCGAAACACCTGTTCGTAGAAGCTTTGTTCCGCTCGGTGCCTACACGACTTCAGGATCGCAGCCCCGAGGCTAGACGTGGTGATGCCCTTCTTCACTAATGTTGAATGTCCGGACTTGTAGTTAGGCAAATGTTTTACTGTTCTTGGGTTATGCGCCTAACAAGGGCGGTGGCTGACAATTGCTTTGACCTCTCTTGTTTTTTAACACTTTTAACACCCTTGTTGATCTGACGTATCAGAACATCGCAAACAAAAGTGATAACGGGCGTCGGGAAGCCGGCTACCTGAAGGCGAAACACCTGTTCGTAGAAGCTTTGTTCCGCCCGGTGCCTACACGACTTCAGGATCACCGCCCCGAGGCTAGACGTGGTGATGCCCTTCTTCACTGATGTTGAATGTCTGGACTTGTAGTTAGGCAAACGTTTTTCTGATCTTGGGTTATGTGCCAAACAAGGGTGGTGGCTGACAATTGCTTTGACCTCTCTTGTTTTTTAACACTTTTAACACCCTTCTTGATCTGACGTATCAGACCTTCGCAAACAAAAGTGATAACGGGCGTAGGGAAGCAGGCTACCTGAAGGCGATACACCTGTTCGTAGAAGCTTTGTTCCGCCCGGTGACTACACGACGTCAGGATCGCAGCCCCGAGGCTAGACGTGGTGATGCCCTTCTTCAATAATTTTAAAGGACCGGACTTGTAGTTAGGCAAAGGTTTTACTCATCTTGGGTTATGCGCAAAACAAGGGCGGTGGCTGACAATTGGTTTGACCTCTCTTGTTTTTTAACACTTTTAACACCCTTATTGATCTGACGTATCAGACCTTCGCAAACAAATGTGATAACGGGCGTCGGGAAGCCGGCTACCTGAAGGCGACACACCTGTTCGTATAAGCTTTGTTCCGCCCGGTGCCTACACGACTTCAGGATCGCAGCCCCGAGGCTAGGCGTGGTGATGCTCTTCTTCACTAATGTTGAATGTCCGGACTTGTAGTTAGGCAAAGGTTTTACTGATCTTGGGTTATGCGCCAAACAAGGGCGGTGGCTGACAATTGCTTTGACCTCTCTTGTTTTTTAACACTTTTAACTCCCTTGTTGATCTGACCTATCAGAACATCGCAAGCAAAAGTGATAACGGGCGTCGGGAAGCCAGCTACCTGAAGGCCAAACACCTGTTCGTAGAAGCTTTGTTCCGCCCGGTGCGTACACGACTTCAGGATCGCAGCCCCGAGGCTAGACGTGGTGATGGCCTTCTTCACTAATTTTGAATGACCAGACTTGTAGTTAGGCAAAGGTTTTTTCTGATCTTGGGCTATGCGCCAAACAAGGGTGGTCGCTGACAATTGCTTTGACCTCTCTTGTTTTTTAACACTTTTAACACCCTTCTTGATCTGACGTATCAGACCTTCGCAAACAAAAGTGATAACGGGCGTAGGGAAGCCGGCTACTTGAAGGCGACACACCTGTTCGTAGAAGCTTTGTTCCGCCCGGTGCCTACACGACTTCAGTATCGCAGCCCCGAGGCTAGACGTGGTGATGCCCTTTTCACTAATTTTGAATAACCGGACTCGTAGTTAGGGAAAGGTTTTACTGTTCTTGGGTTATGCGCCAAACAATGGCGGTGGCTGACAATTGCTTTTGACCTCTCTTGTTTTTTAACACTTTTAACACCCTTCTTGATCTGACATGTCAGACCTTCGCAAACAAAAGTGATAACGGGCGTCGGGAAGCCGGCTACCTGAAGGCGACACACCTGTTCGTAGAAGCTTTGTTCCGCACGGTGCCTACACGACTTCAGGTTTGCAGTCCCGAGGTTAGACGTGGTGATGCCCTTCTTCACTAATGTTGAATGTCCGGACTTGTAGTTAGGCAAAGGTTTTACTGATCTTGGGTTATGCGCCAAACAAGGGCGGTGGCTGACGATTGCTTTGACCTCTCTTGTTTTTTAACACTTTTAACACCCTTGTTGATCTGACGTATCAGACCATCGCAAACAAAAGTGATAACGGGCGTCGGGAAGCCGGCTACCTGAAGGCGAAACACCTGTTCGTATAAGCTTTGTTCCGCCCGGTGCCTACACGACTTCAGGATCGCAGCCCCGAGGCTAGACGTGGTGATGCCCTTCTTCACTAATGTTGAATGTCCGGACTTGTAGTTAGGCAAAGGTTTTAGTGATCTTGGGTTATGCGCCAAACAAGGGCGGTGGCTGACGATTGCTTTGACCTCTCTTGTTTTTTAACACCTTTAACACCCTTGTTGATCTGACGTATCAGACCATCGCAAACAAAAGTGGTAACGGGCGTTGGGAAGCCGGCTACCTGAAGGCGAAACACCTGTTCGTAGAAGCTTTGTTCCGCTCGGTGCCTGCACGACTTCAAGATCGCAGCCCCGAGGCTAGACGTGGTGATGCCCTTCTTCACTAATGTTGAATGTCCGGACTTGTAGTTAGGCAAACGTTTTACTGATCTTGGGTTATGCGCCAAACAAGGGCGGTGGCTGACAATTGCTTTGACCTCTCTTATTTTTTAACACTTTTAACACCCTTCTTGATCTGACGTATCAGACCTTCGCAAACAAAAGTGATAACGGGCGTCGGAAAGCCGGCTACGAAGCTTTGTTCCGCCTGGTGCCTGCACGACTTCAGGATCGCAGCCCCGAGGCTAGACGTGGTGATGCCCTTTTCACTAATTTTGAATGTCCGGACTTGTAGTTAGGCAAAGGTTTTACTGATGTTGGGTTATGCGCCAAACAAGAGTGGTGGCTGACAATTGCTTTGACCTCTCTTATTTTTTAACACTTTTAACACCCTTCTTGATTTGACGTATCAGACCTTCGCAAACAAAAGTGATAACAGGCGTCGGGAAGCCGGCTACCTGAAGGCGACACACCTGTTCTTAGAAGATTTGTTCCACCCGGTGCCTTCACAACTTCAGGATCGCGGCCCCGAGGCTAGACGTGGTGATTCCCTTTTCACTAATTTTGAATGACCGGACTTGTAGTTAGGCAAAAGTTTTACTGATCTTGGGTTATGCGCCAAACAAGGGTGGTTACTGACAATTGCTTTGACCTCTCTTGTTTTTTAACACTTTTAACACCCTTCTTGATCTGACGTATCAGACCTTCGCAAACAAAAGTGATAACGGGCGTAGGGAAGCCGGCTACCTGAAGGCGACACACCTGTTCGTAGAAGCGTTGTTCCGCCTGGTGCCTACTCGACTTCAGGATCACAGCCCCGAGGTTTGACGTGGTGATGCCCTTTTCTTTAATTCTGAATGTCCAGACTTGTAGTTAGGCAAAGGTTTTACTGATCTTGGGTTATGCGCCAAACAAGGGTGGTGGCTGACAATTGCTTTGACCTCTCTTGTTTTTTAACACTTTTAACACCCTTCTTTATCTGGCGTATCAGACCTTCGCAAACAAAAGTGATAACGGGCGTAGGGAAGCCGGCTACCTGAAGGCGACACACCTGTTCGTAGAAGCTTTGTTCCGCCTGGTGCCTACACGACTTCAGGATCGCAGTCCCGAGGCTAGACGTGGTGATGGCCTTTTCACTAATTTTGAATGACCGGACTTGTAGTTAGGCAAAGGTTTTACTGATCTTGGGTTATGCGCCAAACAAGGGCGGTGGCTGACAATTGCTTTGACCTCTCTTGTTTTTTAACACTTTTAACACCCTTCTTGATCTGACGTATCAGACCTTCGCAAACAAAAGTGATAAGGGGCGTCGGGAAGCCGGCTACCTGAAGGCGACACACCTGTTCGTAGAAGCTTTGTTCCGCCCGGTGCCTACACGACTTCAGGATCGCAGCCCCGAGGCTAGACGTGGTGATGCCCTTCTTCACTAATGTTGAATGTCCGGACTTGTAGTTAGGCAAAGGTTTTAGTGATCTTGGGTTATGCGCCAAACAAGGGCGGTGGCTGACGATTGCTTTGACCTCTCTTGTTTTTTAACACCTTTAACACCCTTGTTGATCTGACGTATCAGACCATCGCAAACAAAAGTGGTAACGGGCGTCGGGAAGCCGGTTACCTGAAGGCGACACAGCTGTTCGTAGAAGCTTTGTTCTGCACGGTGCCTACACGACTTCAGGATCGCAGCCCTGAAGCTAGACGTGGTGATGCCCTTTTTCACTAATTTTGAATGACCGGACTTGTAGTTAGGCAAAGGTTTTACAGATCTTGGGTTATGCGCCAAACAATGGCGGTGGCTGACAATTGCTTTGACCTCTCTTGTTTTTTAACACTTTTAACACCCTTCTTGATCTGACGTATCAGACCTTCGCAAACAAATGTGATAACGGGCGTCGGGAAGCCGGCTACCTGAAGGCGACACACCTGTTCGTATAAGCTTTGTTCCGCCCGGTGCCTACACGACTTCAGGATCGCAGCCCCGAGGCTAGACGTGGTGATGCCCTTCTTCACTAATGTTGAATGTCCGGACTTGTAGTTAGGCAAACGTTTTACTGATCTTGGGTTATGCGCCAAACAAGGGCGGTGGCTGACAATTGCTTTGACCTCTCTTGTTTTTTAACACTTTTAACACCCTTCTTGATCTGACGTATCAGACCTTCGCAAACAAATGTGATAACGGGCGTCGGGAAGCTGGCTACCTGAAGGCGACACACCTGTTCGTATAAGCTTTGTTCCGCCCGGTGCCTACACGACTTCAGGATCGCAGCCCCGAGGCTAGACGTGGTGATGCCCTTCTTCACTAATGTTGAATGTCCGGACTTGTAGTTAGGCAAACGTTTTACTGATCTTGGGTTATGCGCCAAACAAGGGCGGTGGCTGACAATTGCTTTGACCTCTCTTGTTTTTTAACACTTTTAACACCCTTCTTGATCTGACGTATCAGACCTTCGCAAACAAATGTGATAACGGGCGTCGGGAAGCTGGCTACCTGAAGGCGACACACCTGTTCGTAGAAGCTTTGTTCCGCCCGGTGCCTGCACGACTTCAGGATCGCAGCCCCGAGGCTAGACGTGGTGGTGCCCTTTTCACTAAATTTGAATGACCGGACTCGTAGTTAGGCAAAGGTTTTACCGATCTTGGGTTATGCGCCAAACAAGGGCGGTGGCTGACAATTGCTTTGACCTCTCTTGTTTTTTAACACTTTTAACACCCTTCTTGATCTGACGTATCGGACCTTCGCAAAGAAAAGTGATAACGGGCGTCGGGAAGCCGGCTACCTGAAGCAGATACGCCTGTTCGTAGAAGCTTTGTTCCACCCGGTGCCTGCACGACTTCAAGATCGCAGCCCCGAGGCTAGACGTGGTGATGCCCTTTTCACTAATGTTGAATGTCCGGACTTGTAGTTAGGCAAAGGTTTTACTGATCTTGGGTTATGCGCCAAACAAGGGCGGTGGCTGACGATTGCTTTGACCTCTCTTGTTTTTTAACACCTTTAACACCCTTGTTGATCTGACGTATCAGACCATCGCAAACAAAAGTGGTAACGGGCGTTGGGAAGCCGGCTACCTGAAGGCGAAACACCTGTTCGTAGAAGCTTTGTTCCGCCCGGTGCCTACACGACTTCAGGATCACCGCCCCGAGGCTAGACGTGGTGATGCCCTTCTTCACTGATGTTGAATGTCTGGACTTGTAGTTAGGCAAACGTTTTACTGATCTTGGGTTATGCGCCTAACAAGGGCGGTGGCTGACAATTGCTTTGACCTCTCTTGTTTTTTAACACTTTTAACATCCTTCTTGATCCGACGTATCAGACCTTCGCAAAAAGAAGTGATAACAGGCGTCAGGAAGCCGGCTACCTGAAGGCGACACACCTGTTCGTAGAAGCTTTGTTCCGCCCGGTGCCTACACGACTTCAGGATCGCAGCCCTGAGGCTAGACGTGGAGATGGCCTTCTTCACTAATTTTGAATGACCAGACTTGTAGTTAGGCAAAGGTTTTACTGATCTTGGGTTATGCGCCAAACAAGGGTGGTGGCTGACAATTGCTTTGACCTCTCTTGTTTTTTTAACACTTTCAACACCCTTTTTGATCTGAAGTATCAGACCTTCGCAAACAAAAGTGATAACAGGCGTCGGGAAGCCGGCTACCTGAAGGCGACACACCTATTCGTAGAAGCTTTGTTCCGCCCGGTGCCTGCACGACTTCAGGATCGCAGCCCCGAGGCTAGACGTGGTGGTGCCCTTTTCACTAAATTTGAATGACCGGACTCGTAGTTAGGCAAAGGTTTTACCGATCTTGGGTTATGCGCCAAACAAGGGCGGTGGCTGACAATTGCTTTGACCTCTCTTGTTTTTTAACACTTTTAACACCCTTCTTGATCTGACGTATCGGACCTTCGCAAAGAAAAGTGATAACGGGCGTCGGGAAGCCGGCTACCTGAAGCAGATACGCCTGTTCGTAGAAGCTTTGTTCCACCCGGTGCCTGCACGACTTCAAGATCGCAGCCCCGAGGCTAGACGTGGTGATGCCCTTTTCACTAATGTTGAATGTCCGGACTTGTAGTTAGGCAAAGGTTTTACTGATCTTGGGTTATGCGCCAAACAAGGGCGGTGGCTGACAATTGCTTTGACCTCTCTTGTTTTTTAACACTTTTAACACCCTTCTTGATCTGACGTATCAGACCTTCGCAAACAAAAGTGATAACGGGCGTCGGAAAGCCGGCTACGAAGCTTTGTTCCGCCTGGTGCCTGCACGACTTCAGGATCGCAGCCCCGAGGCTAGACGTGGTGATGCCCTTTTCACTAATTTTGAATGTCCGGACTTGTAGTTAGGCAAAGGTTTTACTGATGTTGGGTTATGCGCCAAACAAGGGTGGTGGCTGACAATTGCTTTGACCTCTCTTATTTTTTAACACTTTTAACACCCTTCTTGATTTGACGTATCAGACCTTCGCAAAAAAAAGTGATAACAGGCGTCGGGAAGCCGGCTACCTGAAGGCGACACACCTGTTCTTAGAAGATTTGTTCCACCCGGTGCCTTCACAACTTCAGGATCGCAGCCCCGAGGCTAGACGTGGTGATGCCCTTTTCACTAATTTTGAATGACCGGACTTGTAGTTAGGCAAAAGTTTTACTGATCTTGGGTTATGCGCCAAACAAGGGTGGTTACTGACAATTGCTTTGACCTCTCTTGTTTTTTAACACTTTTAACACCCTTCTTGATCTGACGTATCAGACCTTCGCAAACAAAAGTGATAACGGGCGTAGGGAAGCCGGCTACCTGAAGGCGACACACCTGTTCGTAGAAGCGTTGTTCCGCCTGGTGCCTACTCGACTTCAGGATCGCAGCCCCGAGGTTAGACGTGGTGATGCCCTTTTCTTTAATTTTGAATGTCCAGACTTGTAGTTAGGCAAAGGTTTTACTGATCTTGGGTTATGCGCCAAACAAGGGTGGTGGCTTGACAATTGCTTTGACCTCTCTTGTTTTTTAACACTTTTAACACCCTTCTTTATCTGACGTATCAGACCTTCGCAAACAAAAGTGATAACGGGCGTAGGGAAGCCGGCTACCTGAAGGCGACACACCTGTTCGTAGAAGCTTTGTTCCGCCTGGTGCCTACACGACTTCAGGATCGCAGTCCCGAGGCTAGACGTGGTGATGGCCTTTTCACTAATTTTGAATGACCGGACTTGTAGTTAGGCAAAGGTTTTACTGATCTTGGGTTATGCGCCAAACAAGGGCGGTGGCTGACAATTGCTTTGACCTCTCTTGTTTTTTAACACTTTTAACACCCTTCTTGATCTGACGTATCAGACCTTCGCAAACAAAAGTGATAAGGGGCGTCGGGAAGCCGGCTACCTGAAGGCGACACACCTGTTCGTAGAAGCTTTGTTCCGCCCGGTGCCTACACGACTTCAGGATCGCAGCCCCGAGGCTAGAAGTGTTGATGCCCTTCTTCACTAATTTTGAATGACCAGACTTATAATTAGGCAGAAGTTTTACTGATCTTGGGTTATGCATCAAACAAGGGCGGTGGCTGACAAAAGTTATATTTATGTCTAGGAGTTGTAAGGCATGCTGTGAAGGCATTTCGCTGGTCAATTTTAGCCCCATTCCCGTTTCTTGAAAGATTGGCAGAGCCTTTTCAAAATTCATGTGCTCCTTATTTTTGGGCATTGCCATTAAGTAAGATTCCACCTAACACGCGACACGAACCACCTTCCCCTGTAACTTGTTTTCTAGTCTGGAATCGATTTCCCGAGAAGGATGTCGCTGAGATCTGGGGCCACGACCCAATAGAGACAACCGCTTTTCGAACCATCGTTTTCCCTTCCCAAAATATGAACGTTGATTGCAAATGGTACATCAATAACTCTAGAAAGGTTTCCACCTTCGAACCACAGTTGTTTTGAAAATTAGGCTCGACGTTGTCCTCAGTAATGCATTCTTTCACACATTTCATTAGCTCCCGCTGTGGAAGGGAATGATATAAATCCACTACGTTTACACTGAATGCCGTGCATCCGTCAAACTAAGCACAACGCAATTTTTCAACGAATATTGCGAGTTACTTATAATGAATGAACCCTTCCCTTTTAGTTTTTATAGATGCTTCTGCAGAAAAGTTGAAATGATCAATTGCCATGTGCCTCTTTCGGAAACGAAAGTGCGAAAAGGCTGCTCTGGTTTGTGGGTCTTTATTAAAAGAAAGGTTCAAGTTGTAACCCCTGAGTCTTCGTTACAATTCTAGACAGGCTTTCTAGGTTCATTTCCTGCAAGAGGCTCTTCGCCGTGTTCTTAACTTTTTTATGCTCACCTTTCACTATCCGGAAGTTTTTTATAAGAGCAACTGAAGCGTGTAAAGAGAACTGTCCATCAGTCAACAGTACAAAAAAAAAACCTTCCTTAGCCACGGTAAACAACATCAACTTTTTTTTTACTTCAAGGACTCAGCAAGAGGTAGTAACCGTATGCTTTTCTTTAGTGTTTCTTTTTGATTACGCATAATGACATCTGCACACTCAGACACACACTTTGTCCTCTCATCCTCCCTAACATGCTTAGAAACAGTCCTCGCTAGGGCTACCTTTACAATGACGCTGAGGCTCGGTTCCACGCAGAACTTAGGGCCGAGCTTGAGTGCCTCCAGGTGCTCTCCCGGTATCGTATATTGAACAAAAGGCATGATAAAAAGAGCTCTAGCCAAAATGGGTGCGGTGTAAAACACAGGGACGCCTCATTACTCTACTTACTGGGGGTGCTGTACAGAGTTTCCTTAACATGCGGAAGGGTTTATATTGGGCAAACAGGGCGTTGTGTCTATGTACGACGAAAAGAACACACCGAAACCTTCAAGACCAGCACGTACGCGAATTTGCCTTCGCACTGCCACACGTGTGGATGCAGGCCAATGTTCAATTAAAAAGTAGTGGTCTTCAAACATAGCGATCAGATCACAAGAGAACTAATGAAAGTATTCTATATCAAAAAAGAAGGGGAGTTCTGCGTTAGTCAGACATCAATATCTTTACATGAAAAAGAAGAAATCCTAATCTGTAGCATGTCTGTTTGAATGAAATATGTCACACCTGTGCAGTTACGCGTGGCGTGAAATTAATAATGACGTCGACACGGTCCTTCGCCGGCCCCTTTGCGCATGTTCTGTGTGTTTTTATCTTATGTGTTCAGATAATTTGTATATTTCAATAAATTCTTCAGTTGAGAGTCAGTGCTTGTTCGTGTCTCTTCTATTCGTCCCATGAGTTTGTGCGCTGTTACTGCCCATAATAAGCTGTCGGTATACAGTAGTCTGGTGAAGTCACTTGGTAAAAGAGAAGGATTACATTGTGCAAGAAGTTTGATGGAATCGCAAAGGCTGCAATGGTTATCCCGCTTTGACTTTCATCCATTTTTTCGTCCTGTATTTTGGAAAATGCTGCACCAGCTTGCTCAAACAAAAGCGCTGCCATGATTGTTTGAATATTTTGAGTGGTAATGATCTTTGATTAATTCAGCGAGTTGGGCTTGTTGGTACATACTTCTGGCACACAATATAGCTCGAAACACACACAGTCAATGGAACAAAAATGACAATGTCGAGGACTTATCTTCAACAATCGTCAATGGAAAATTGCACGCGCATTTTTTATATTGCGATAGCAAAGATAGGAACATCCTCAACTAAGTTCGCCGTCTCCGCCGCCATCAATCCCGTAAAGGTATATTATATACTACGTTATAATACGTAGTATATATACGTGTATATATATATATATATATATATATATATATATATATATATATATATATATATATATATATATATATATATATATATAACGTATGAAGGTAGCGATGGTTGGTAGAAGCCGAGAAGGAAGAAGTGCTTTTAGAATAAACATGGCGTATGAGCCAGGCCACGTCTCCCATTCATCATAGCGTCACACAAGTCGACAGGATGGAGACCTGCCTGCCCCTTCATCAGTCACTCATCATTGACGCAGTTCCCCAGAAGACGCCCTGACCGTACATTGACTACCGAATCATCGCCTAGGAGGACAACGACCAGCACCATGACAGAACCATCGGCTGACCTCGACATCCCCAAGTACACCGGATCAGCGGACGACGGACACGTAGAGGACTGGTTCAACCTGTTCGAACTCCACGCTACCGCTGCATCTTGGTCGGAACGGGAGATGGTTACGAACTTCAGCGACTACGTCACCAGTGAGGCATTCAAATTTTACCTAATTCACATATTCCAGAACGACAAATCCTGGCAAAAATCAAAGAGGAGACGATTACCCGTTTTAATGACTATGAGCAAGACCTACTCATTGCCAACCATCTAGAGACAACTGCACACTATCCTCAATTTCTTAAGCAGTCCTCAAGCATTCGAAAGTCCAGCGCGAATCGACAAGTGCCTCAAGACGAAGTGGCACATGCGTTTACTTACAGAAGACCATTCGTATATTGGGAAAAACCCAACCGTCAAGCGCAGCTCCCTTGTGCATGAAAGTCGGCCTTTCCAAAGCCGCGGCACCAACATACGACACGAGACGTCGCTCACCCTACTGATGCCTTGCATGCTTCGTCTAGCATACAAGGTCCACCACCTGGTTTTCTACGACGCAGCTCTTCAAAGGCTCCTAACGGTCACTGTTCATGTCATAAGGACGCCTTGTTCATGGTAGACCAGCTGACACATAGGGAAAACACCAAACAACACCAAGATGATTCAAAGAGTGAAAATCAGTCTCCACGCATTGGAGCAGCTTACTCCCCATCTCGCAGACTTGGCCCGCATCCTGGTTTTACATCACTTCGCTGTTTCATCGCTCACAACGCTCATCTCACGCCTCACTCGCCCACTACGGTTGGGATAGAGCTGCGGAACTCCGAATATACTCAGCCAAGCCTAGGACCAACAATCCTCATTCATGCATCAGAACAGCTTATCTCCCAAGGTGCGGACACAGAGAAACAGCCCCAAGTAAAATCTGACCAAACCAATTCTCTCGCAGTATCGCCGTCGAGTTCCCAGCCACCTGAGAGCCCAATCGACAAGGAGGCTCGGAAGCATCAACTTTCAAGCACTTCCCTGTGCCAGGAACGTCAATTAAGAATGTCACTGCAAGAGCCTCAGCAGATTTTTCTGTCAATTCTGGCACACTATCTCCACTGCCTGACTAGAATCGTGACACCCTAACAACTATCGACTATTTACTGATCAAATCATCATGCAAAGAAAAGCAGACAAATGTTCTTGAAAGATGCCCATCTGACCAACTTTCACAAAAAGACGAGCCATTTCAGCAAACGCAACTCCACAAACTCCAGGAACTACAACGGACACACCAACAAGGACGACGACGCAAAGCAAGTGTCTTAAAACAAATTCAAAAAGTGAGGCATCTTCGCATAAGGGATCGGCGCCAGAAACACATTTGGCACAAAATATCAAGACTGCGCCTAAGATTACAGCTCCGAAACCTCAGGAAACACCGAACAAGACAAGAAGTCACCAGTTACACCACGCAAGGATTCAGACACCATCCAGTTAGTTTACGACAACGAGCACGCACGCAGCAAAGACAGCGACGCCGAAGACCGATCTACTGCAACGCTTTCAAACAGCGTCCACTCTTCGCAATAATGCCAGCTATTTCATCAGTCTCCACGTCCAAAGCATTCTTGTGTTATCCAGGACGCAACCATCACACTCGCCCGCCAGATCTCTTAATGATATCACCGGACTGCCACACTCTCCCTTCATGTCTTAGCCACGAAGAAGACAACACGTGCATTTTAAAATTTGTGAGACTACCTCCTTATTTTGACATTGGCGACTTCCAAGCCACTCCTTGTTTACTTTTTCTTGTTTGTAAGTTGTAACTCATGCTTTCTTTCGGGGGGAGGGGGAATCATGTGACGTATGAAGGTAGCGATGGTTGGTAGAAGCCGAGGAGGAAGAAGTGCTTTTAGAATAAACATGGCGTATGAGCCAGGCTACGTCTCCCATTCATCATAGCATCACACACACACACACGCACACACACACACACACACACACACACACACACACACACACACATATATATATATATATATATGTATATATATATAAAGAGAGAGAGAGAGAGAGAGAAGAGAGAAAATAAGTACACGCCTCTAAAAAATGTTCACGGGTGACGTTTCGATCGGAGACCGATCTTCATCAGACATTGATGAAGATTAGTCTCCGATCAAAACGTCACCAATAAACAGTTCTTTAGAGGCGTATACATATTTCCCCTTAATTCTACGGCAACCAAAGCCAGACTCTTTATAATCTACTATATATATATATATATATAAATATATATATATATGTATATATATATATATATATATATATAATGTGTGTGCGTGTGTGTGTATTCTGACGAAGGCCGTGCCCAGGCCGAAACGTTAGTAAAGACAATTTCTTTTTCAAATGTGCTATCTGCAAGTTCATAAGTTCATTCAATATAGAAAATACCCGAACTTGTCGTGCCTTCTCTTCAATATATATATATATATATATATATATATATATATATATATATATATATATATATATATATATATATATATATATATATATAAGGAAAAGAAGTGTATACCTAAGGGCTTGTTTTTCCGTGTTATAACGCAATATGAGATCTAACAGACAGTAATGCCAAGGAATGTACAGGGGAAGTTATTAGAACCAATGGAATGTAAATAAGAAGAAAGAAAAGTGGATGAAAAATAACCAGCCGTGAGTAGGAACTAGCAGGAAGAGGAACCAGCCGTGAGCTGCTCACGGCTGGTTATTTTTTCATCCACTTTTCTTTCTTCTTATTTACATTCCATTGTTTCTAATCATCATAATCATCAGCCTGACTACGTCCACATCAGGACAAAGGCCTCTCCCATGTTCCGCCAATTAACCCGGTCCTGTGCTTGCTGCTGCCAATTTATACCCACAAACTTCTTAATCTCATCTGCCCACCTAACCTTCTGTCTCTCCTAACCCGCTTTCCTTCTCTGGGAATCCAGTTAGTTACCCTTAATGACCAGCGGTTATCCTGTCTACGCGCTACATGCCCGGCCCATGTCCATTTCCTCATCTTTATTTCAACTAAGATATCCTTAACCCCCGTTTGTCCCCTAATCCACTCCGCTCTCTTCTTGTCTCTTAAGGTTACACCTACCATTTTTCTTTCCATTGCCCGCTGCGTCGTCCTCAATTTAAGCTGAACCCTCTTTGTGAGTCTCCAGGTTTCTGCTTCGTAGCTAAGTACCGGCAAGATACAGCTGTTATATACCTTCCTCTTAAGGGATAATGGCAATATACCTGTCATAATTTGAGAGTGCTTGCCGAATGTGCTCCACCCCATTCTTATTCTTCTAGTTACTTCAATCTCGTGGTTAGGCTCTGCGGTTATTACCTGCCCTAAGTAGACATAGTCTTTTACAACTTCAAGTGCACTATTACCCATCTCGAAGCGCTGCTTCTTTCCGAGGTTGTTGTACATTACTTTCGTTTTCTGTAGATTAATTTTAAGACCCACCTTTCTGCTCTCCTTGTGTAACTCCGTAATCATGAGTTGCAATTCGTCCCCTAAGTTACTCAGCAATGCAATGTCATCGGCGAAGCGCCGGTTACTAAGGTATTCTCCATTAACTCTTGTCCCTAACTGTTCCCATTCTAGGCTTCTCAAAACCTCCTGTAAGCACGCGGTAAATAGCATTGGGGAGATTGTGTCCCCCTGCCTTACACCCTTCTTGATTGGTATTCTGTTGCTTTCTTTGTGAAGCACTATGGTAGCAGTTGATCCCCTGTAGATTTTTTCCAGAATGTTTATATATACTTCATCTACGCCCTGGTTCCGCAGGGTGTGCATGACGGCTGATATTTCTTCTGAATCAAACGCCTTCTCGTAATCTATGAAGGCTATGTATAGTGGTTGGTTATACTCTGAGCATTTCTCTATTACCTGATTGATAGTATGAATGTGGTGAATTGTTGAGTAGCCTGTTCGAAATCCTGCTTGTTCCTTTGGTTGATTGAATTCTAATGTTTTGTTTAATCTGTTAGCAATTACCTTTGTAAATCGCTTGTACACTACAGAGAGCAAGCTGATCGGCCTGTAATTCTTCAAGTCCTTGTCATCTCCTTTCTTATTGTTTCTAATAACTTCCCCTGTACATTCCTTGGCTATATTACTGTCTGTTAGATCTCATATATATATATATATATATATAGCTTACCTACAACTAGTGGTCTCCAGACACGCGGTGCCTCCGCGCATAAGCGGACTAGTGAAGGCAGTAAGGATGAATCTATACCCAGCGGACCAGTCCTTGAATCCTGTCGAACTAATTGCCCCTCGGAGAACGGCTCGTTGGCTTGCCAACTACCGGGCGTCCATCGTTCACCTTCACAATCTACTACGAAGTCAACCTCAGACGATCACGTTCAGCCGATTCTAGGGTTGTCGAAATCACTTGTGACGTGTAACAATCACTTGCCTAAAGCATCGGACAACCAGCTACCCTCTAGCCAGCCCAACGACACGATTCCTGCAGCTGTACAGTCGACGACGGACAATGCCCTTTCGAACCCGCCTTGTCTACAACAGCCGATGCCTACTACGTCCAAAACTGTCAGTGTTTCGACTTCTGGTGCCCCTACTGCTCAAGCCTCCCGCTGCTTACTGCGAACTCATCGCACCGATGGCCCTCTAAAAAGCAAGGCCCAGTGACTACCATCTAATCGTCCTGGTAAAGATTCTTCTGACTACTCTGTATCTAGAATATTCTTAAAAATTCGCAAAGTGATATTAAAGCGGATACGGTGCGAATTGCATATCTCTACGTTAAAAACTTATTTAGAAGCTAGCATTGTACCTAGAGGCCTCCGCATTGTCATAAAACCCGCCACAGCTAGCATGTCTGGTTCTGAGGTTGTCGCGTGGAACGAGGTGCTCTCGAGAGCTACTTTTGATTTGGTGCGCATTGTCATTCGGCATTACGAAACATCACTCAAAGCCATTCGTAACCAAGAAATCCAATTACTTTCCCATCATAAACTCGCCATCCATGAATGCGCGCTGCTGGCAGCATACCAGCGAAAACAATCAGATGAAGTATATGCAGCTAAAATAAAGAAGCTTGTCAGGGACAAAGTTATTACGCCTTATACTCCCCCCCCCTTAAGGTATACCGCTAAAATTTCTTCGAAATCGATTAACTACAGACCTCTAGGTGACCCCCTATCGTCAGGTAACGTAGTCGACCTGTCTTCGTATGGACTTTCCGCTGATGAAATTTCGCTATTGTCACGAGGACTCAATTTTTGCCCAGTGCCAGGAGGTTTTAGTGAATTCAAGCTGATTGCCAGAAATTTAGGACTGAGAGAATACTTCCTTGACGCCCTGCTAATGCTCCTACTTCTATTTTGCCATCTTACAAACATTGGACCCCACCTACCCAACGAGATAAGTGCTTAGACCTCCATATCTCTGCCGTTCAACGCGATGTGCTACATATTTACCGCAAACAGGTTTCGTTTAAGAGAAACATTTCAATCAACGAAACCGCAGCAATGCAGCAACTGAAAGGTCGTGGTGGTATCATAATTGAACGAGCTGATAAAGGCGGAGCTGTGGTACTACTAAACAAACACGATTATGACAGCGAAGCTTCCAGACAGCTTTCCAACAACACTTTTTACAAGCGGCTAGATGAAGACCCCACTGAGCAGCTCAAATCTATCCTTATACGCATGCTAACTGCTCACTAACCTCATTGAAAAGCGAAAAATTCCCAATTCGGCTCTGCATACCCCCGTTCCACTAAGTCCAGTCGCGGGTCTCTTTTACCTCCTGCCAAAAATACATAAGTCAGGTAACCCTGGTCGAACCATCGTTTCCGGCATTGGTACAGTTACGGAACTGGTCTCCCAATTTGTAGATACAGTAATTAACCAAATTCCGTCTTCTTTTCCATCGTACATCAAAGACACAAACCACTTCTTGTCCGACATCGTTGACCTCTCTGTCCCCCCTGATTCACTCCTGGTTACCCTTGACGTAGCGTCCTTTTATACGAGCATTCCCCATGCAGATGGAATACGAGCAGTACTTCACTCATACGAGTCTGTCTGTGACAAAATAATTTACAGCTCGACTTTGATGTCTTGGAATCTGACAACTTTGAATTTGATGGCACTCATTACCTCCAAGTTAATGGCCCCTCGATGGGCACACCCATAGGCCCTAATTATGCCAATATTTTCATGGGCATACTCGAAACAAATTTCTGACAAGCCGTTCTTAAAATATTGTACTACAAAAGGTACATTGACGATATATTGATGATTTGGAAGCACGGTGAACCTAATCTGTTATCGTTCTTTCATGATTTTAACAACGCTCATCCGTCCATTTCATTCTCTCATACCTACTCAGGACAAGCTATCAACATTCTTGACGTAACAGTGACAACGTGTGACGGCAAGCTTGCCACTAAAGTGTACAGAAAACCAACTGATACTCAACAGTACCTTCATTTTAATAGCAACCATGTCAAGCACTCTAAAACCAGCATACCCTATAGCCAGGCCCTTCGTTTTAAAAGAATATGCTCCCAAGAAACTGATTTTAATTCCAATTGTGCGCAGCTTCAGAATGCTTTATCGAAACAGAAATACCCTTCCAAGATTATAGATGACGCCATAAAAAGGGCAAGTAGCCAGGACCACATAACGCTTTTAAGCACCAAGAATAAACAGCCAATCTTCTCCTGCACTAACCTTGTTCTAACATTTTCCGCACCTGTGCAACACGTAAATGCCATTTTAAGAAAGCACCATAACCTACTTCTAAAAAGCGAACGACTTAAATCAATTTTCCCAGAACCACCGCGTGTGACGTACAGAAGAGCGCAAAATCTGCATGACCTACTCATGTCGTCAAAAAGCGTACGCAGTAAACCTACTGGCTGCCGTCCTTGCAGCAAACCTCGTTGCAAAGTCTGCCAGCATATGACCACTTCACTTATCGCAAACAGCACCGTATCTAACTTCAGCGTGAAAATAAATGGTGACTATAACTGCGACACGCGTAATGTAGTTTACCTCCTGGAATGCTTGATCTGTGGAATGCAGTACGTAGGCGAAACCGAAACACCCTTCCGATATCGGTTTAACAATCACAGAGCTCATATCTCTTCACTTCCTCACCTTCCAATATCAAAGCATGCTAACGCAATTGGCCGCTCATTTGACCACATTAGAGCCACGATTCTGGAGTTTGGCTTCCGAACGCATCATGACAGGGAAGTGCGCGAATAATTTCTCATCTTTAAGTTCAACACAATCACAGGCGGTTTAAATGAGAGTACGGGACAACGTAGCGTCTTGCGTCACTGACCGTTGTAGACGTTATTGCTTGTACCAGCTGTAATCCTTGTGCACGTGTCGTGACTTGTTAATTGATTGCTTATAAGTAAGATGTGATACGGGGGCCCCCATATAGATTTCATGTCTGATTGTTGTACTTGTTTTTATGATGTTTGCACTCACGTGATCATTGCAAGCGAAACTTATGCGCTTATTTGCTGTTGCACCACTGTTACATCTGTTATTCTGACAAAGGCCGGTCCCACGGCCGAAACGTACAGAAACCTTTCTCTTTTTCGACGTGTGTATTCTTTTTATTCATATATATATATATATATATATACATATATATATATATATATATATATATATATATATATATATATATATAATATATACATACGCTCAAATAGCCTGATTATGGTCATCTACTGTGGCCGCGCCGCAGACAGAAAACTTGGTTACTTAGCAAGCGCCCGTTTACTACAATCAATACTTCTCCTAAAAATGCTAGCAATAATTGCTTCGTAAAACATTGAAATATGTTGCTATCGCATCCATTACAATAGCCCTTTTGGCGAAAATGTGACTTTTTTATACTGTCCGAAGCAGACATCATCAACTGCATATATCAGCAAGTTGTGGGGATGGCACGCTTACACAAAGCTCCCCCAGATAGGAAGATAGGAAATGCGTTATGTTTCTGTAATGTCATGGATGATTCGAGTTTCGCTCTTCTTAATGACAAAATTTTGTTAGGTCAGGACAGCAATCTTGACGGGTATAGAATGGCTACCAAAAAGTCTTTTAAAATCCTTTCCTTTACGCACGTTTTTTTTTACAATAGCTGCATTATCCTTTAGGCCGTCGTTGACGCATCTCTCGATTTGGCCAGCGCGTACACTTTTCCACACTTATGAACCCTTTCCGCGCAATCAGCAATACGGTTTTGGTGCTGGAAATATCTCAGCACCAAAAAGGCCGTCTAAACTCTGCAGAACGACGGAACCGGGGAAAGGACGCAACAGGTATATGGCACAAGGCCCTTTGTTGATTGCGCGAAAAGGGTCTTGTTGAGTGTAGAAAAGTATACGTTGGTCAAATCGAGAAATACATTAACGACGGGCTAAGGGAGCATGCAGCTGATTCAAAAAGCATGCGTAAAGGAAGGAATTTTTGATGTTTCCTTGACAGCCATTTTAAAATCTGTCAGAGTTGCTTTCTCGATCTAACGCACACTACCGTCATTAAAAAGACGAAAAAGCAAATCACGCTTGATGTCACAGAAGCGGAACGCATTTTTTATCCGGGGAGGGCTGTACAAGCACGGTTTCTCGACAGCCTACCGATACAGAGACGGCGTATATATGTACGCATGTGCGGTGAATGTCGTCTGTTTCGGGCAGTATAAGTATACGTGCAGTTTTTCAATAAAAGTTGTTGAAAGTTCAGTGCTTGTCGTTGTACCTTGTGTTCTTTCTGTTAAGCATGTTTTGAGCTGCAGTGTGCCAGAAGCGAGCGTCCTTGAGCTCATTTAGTTTCTAAAACGGCTATATTTGTCCCCGGTAAAGCGCACTTTCTCAACTTTGCATAGAAATCACGAGTCAAGGAGAAATAATGAAAGAAACTTTCGATTTCTGAATGCTACAAGAAATCCTTACTATCATTCTCAGGCACTGCGCCATGCTCCCGACCGGGTTTCAGAAATTAGGTGTCTTTTCTTATCTTCTAACCACTACCCCCACCACTATTCATCATCACCATCATCATCATCATCATCACCACCATCATCATCATCATCATCCTGACTACGTCCACTGCAGGACAAAGGCCTCTCCCAAGTTCCGCCAGTTAGCCTGGTCCTGTGCTTGCTGCTGCCAATTTATACCCGCAAACTTCTTAATCTCATCTGCCCACCTAACCTTCTGTCTCCCCCTAACCCGCTTCCCTTCTCTAGGAATCCTGTTAGTTACCCTAATGACCAGCGGTTATCCTGTCTACGCGCTACATGCCCGGCCCATGTCCATTTCCTCTTCTTAATTTTAACTATGATATCCTTAACCCCTGTTTGTCCCCTAATCCACTCTGCTCTCTTCTTTTCTCTTAAGGTTACACCTACAATTTTTCTTTCCATTGCTCGCTGCGTCGTCCTAAATTTAAGCTGAACCCTCTTTGTAAGTCTCCAGGTTTCTGCTCCATAGCTAAGTACCGACAAGATACAGCTGTTATATACCTTCCTCTTGAGGGATAGTGGCAATCTACCATCATAATTTGAGAGTGCTTGCCGCATGTGCTCCACCCCATTCTTATTCTTCTAGTTACTTCAATCTCGTGGTTAGGCTCAGCGGTTATTACCTGCCCTAAGTAGATATAGTCTTTTACAACTTCAAGTGCACTATTACCTATCTCGAAGCGCTGCTGCTTTACGAGGTTGTTGACTCAGTATTATTCATACTGAGTCTTAATACATCACGCAGTCTTAAGCTATTGGAGCTGACCAGTCTGAACGTATTAGAGGTTGATAAAAAAATAAACTTAAGTCATGTACTGTTACCGACGTACACTCACCCCGTGGAAATAGGCAGCCGTCCTCAAGAACTCTTGACATGCTGGCCTCCTTCTGTTGAACAAAAAAAGAACGCAGAAACTTACGGTTCTTCAAATGGCGTCTTGATAGAAAGGAAGTTCTAAGGCAACCTTATCAGAAACCTGGGTAAAACGGCAAAGTGTTTTACATAGACACATGAATATTACAAATAACAAGGGCGTGTTTGAAGTCGGTAAAAGACTACAAAACAAATTCTGAGACTATTTGCCAGAATCATGTCTTGTAATGGTGCAAGTAGTACTGAGAGGTGGGGACTACGGGTTACTTTAAATCAGTAAAAGAAGAAGTAAGAAGCACCTAAAATAAACTAACGCGTAACATTTCTCCTATTTGAAGATACAGTCGCGACTCGTGAGTAATATAAGAAGGAACAAGAAATTCGTTTTGAAAGGACAAAAATAGCAAAGGACAATTTATGTCAGAGCGAAAGCTCAATGTATGACAACGCATAAACCAGCAATATTATCAACAGCACTGCATTACTTACCAATAAATTAAGGTAAGTGTATGACATGACGTGCGGCACAAGTGGAGCATTTGCGAAATGATTTCGATGATGCGAGAGCGTCGGACTACAATTGTTCACTAGTAATCAAACAAGCTCGAATAAAAAAAAGAACTTTCCGTGGATCAAGAGCAGTAATAAAATGCCGCTTGTCCGTTTCTGTTATTGACGGCGTTACTATGTGTAATGGCGCGAATAGTTCAAAAATAGGTTAAAGTGGTTAGGCTTGGTATATGCTGCAATCTACAGGGGCCCAGTGGAACCAAGCTAGCAGTACCATGGCCTCCGAGATTGCGGAAAATTGTTCAATTGTCATCGTTGCTACTGTGGCTTGTGCTACTTTCGCTCTGCTGCTACTAGTGTCGGCGGCCACGTAGTGAAGATGGGGAACATTGGGCACGTAAACAGTGACCTATAAGAGGCCGCTTTCACACGGGTGATTTGAAATGCGCTAACGCGATACGGACAATTAAACTGTGACATTACTCTAAATAAGCACTTCCTTGGCACAAAACTAGCACGACGAGGTTTATAGCCACTACTTGAACAATCAACGCCGGTCTTTAGCGTCCCTTCAAAGGAAGACATAGGTCCCCAAAAAACATCAATTGAGACAAAACAGCTTACGGTTAGATTTCAAACTAAGAGAAACTTTTCAAGCACGGGTTTCCCGACAAATATACAATTACTTGTTATGTAGCAATATAAATGCAACGTGTTGTGCTACAAAATATACATTTCTATTGCCATGATTATTTTGGCGCATTCCAGCTGCACTAAGCGTTTGTGACCTGCAAAAGGTAATTTCAGCGTCGCCTCTCATAGTGCTCAAGACTGTGCATATGTGTACATGGCCTTTTTTTCGTTTTGGCCACTGCCGTAGGTTCATGTATCCTTATGCTGAGAGTCAAACTACCGTTTCGAACTTAAAAGCGCAACCATGTAACACTGAGCTATGTACCATGGTGGTGGGTCCTGCGGGGCGTTGCTTACCAATAGCACATTTCTGCTGCTGTCCCACCTGCATCTGTATAGTTTAGCGGTGCTGTCAAGCTACATCGCAGTTTTGCTTTAGGTTACAGTCGAACCCACTTAATCAATACCCAAGTGCCACGAAAATTTCATTGTTATAACCGATCAGTTTTATAAAAGGGTTGCACGATATAAATCACAGCATATCTACGGAGTTAATGATGATGAGTGGGGCGAAGTGTCCGCCCGTCCATCCGTCCGCATGTCCTTGTGTTCATCCGTCCGTGCATGCGCCCATGCGTCTAATTGCGTTAGAAAATGGGGACGGCGCGCGGGTAACACCGACGAGACACGAGCCGAGGAAGCCGAGCACAAGCGTCTTCAATGCGCCCATCGTTCTGCTTCGTCCACGCCCCACCAATGATCCGCCACATATGACGACAACCCAAGAGACAGAGAGGTACTCGTTTTCAGCATACCCAGGCATAGCCAGCGCAGCAGCCAATCGGAGAGTAGCGGTACAGCGCCATTTAAAATGTTCCCACTCAACCGCAATTTGTATCTACTTCTATGAGACAGCGCCGTCTAATAAACTGTTCAGGAGATATTGGCTTGTTCTCTGTCTGGTCTCTTCTTTTCTCAGTTAAACGTGACGCATGACAATGTCAGACTAAGAGGATGGCAGACTGTTGTGACAAAAGCATGAAGGGGATGACAGGCTGTTTTGACAAAACCATAACTATCGCTTGGGATATACATTGACTGTCCGTTTCGTTGCGTCTGCCATGACACTACACACGAATAGCGGGGCGTTTGCTTGCGTTTACCTTGCCCCGCCGCGGTGGTCTAGTGGCTAAGGCACTCGGCTCCTGACCCGCAGGTCGTGGGTTCGATTCCCGGCTGTGGCGGCTGCATTTCCGATGGAGGCGGAAAGGTTGTAGGCCCGCGTACTAAGATTTGGGTGCACGTTAAAGAACCCCAGGTGGTCAAAATTTCCGGAGCCCTTCACTACGGCGTCTCTCATAATCAAATGGTGGTTTTGGGACGTTAAACCCCAAAAATCAATCAATCAATCAGTCAGCTTGCGTTTACCATGGATAAGGAGAGAAAAATGTCTGATTAGTGGCACAGAAGAGTGCAGATCCTCAACTCATCGAATCCCGAAGTAGTCGCCTGGCAATCAGCGGTTGAGAAGAACGAACAGAAGAAGGCCAAACATGCTGTGGAGACACCGGAACAAAAAGAGGAACGTCTAACAAAGCGGCGTCGTCAAGAGGCCGTTCGACTGTCGATACGGTGAAACTTCGTGAAAGTGCTAGTCCGACTCGGTCCTTGGAGACGAACTTCATAAACAGTTCGTTTGAATTTGTGTGCGACGAATTGACAGCCACTGCCACAAGAAAGACTTTGCACCAGTAGTTAGTTCCTTGCGTGAAACGTTCAACTTAGCCGACGTCCCCTCAGCTCACGCTATGTTTATCCTGGCGTATCAAAACGAAGTCACTGCACCTGTACGTTTCATTACGCTGTTTCGTGCAACCGTTTAAGCGCTTAACGGTGGTAGAACATATATCCAAGCATGTTATTTTGACGTGTGTGTATTTAGCCAGCCAAGATAGTTTGCAGCGCTTGGTGGCGACCACGCCTCAATGTTTCTGGAGCTTCCAGAATGTTCTTAGGATGATTTCCTAAAGATTGCACGCAGGTCGTGAATAGTCTAGTTTTTTTTTCTTCCTTGCGAGAATTGATTGTCAAGTTTATAGACGGTGGACTCTAGACCTGTTTGCCGCTATCAATGTGCAGGGAATATAGTTAGCGTTATCATTTTTCGTGGGCGCAGGTTCACTCGAGTAAAAAGTCATCTTGAATACGCCTATTACTGCCTTCGTCAACGTCCCGACCATGAGACGATATTACGGTGCTAGCTACGAAAGAGAATCAACTCACCGAAGCACTGTTGAGTGACCAGGGCTGTCATCACCGCGGCGATGGTGAGGGTAAGAAGAGATAGCACGGACAGTGAGCCTGCAAAAGTGACAAAAAGTTTATGGGCAGCAAAGGGGGTGGCACTGAACTGCGCTAGCAAGTGGATAGCTGTTGGTGAATATTGTCGCGGGTTATAAATGACAGGGGGGTTTATTTAAAAACACGGACAGTAGGACTTGTAGAGACGCTCTCAGAGAAGGCCGCTAAGATTGTCCTCTTCTTCACTCTGCTGCGCTGCGCCTCTCGAGCGAATCCGCGTTCTTCGTTGTCGTCGCTATCTCGCCGCTAAATGCAGCTATGCACGCAGCATTACCCTCCCGCCAGAGTGAGCGTCGTCCCGACGCTCAACAGGTAGAGATGCGGCCATCGAGTGTTTATATCACTGAGAGTGGTAAAGTTTCATGCGGACCACGTGCACTGTCTCAGGCAGACGCTGGCGACGTTTTGAACAGGAGGAGGCGTCGGGCACGACTTCGTACGTCACGTCGCTAAGACGACGCAGAACCTTGTAAGGTCCGAAGTATCGGCGTAGAAGTTTCTCTGAGAGGCCTCGTCGTCGTACAGGAAACCAAACCCAGACTCTATCTCCTGGTTGATAAATGACGAATCGATGGCGAAGGTTGTACCGTTGGGCGTCAAGTTGCTGCTGATTCATTATTCTGACGCGGGCAAGCTGCCTTGCTTCTTCGGCGCGCTCAGTGAAGTCTGCGGCGTCTGTCTCTGAATCATTGTAATCGTAAGGCAGCATGGCGTCAAGCATTGTCGTAACTTCTCTGCCATGAATTAGTGCGAACGGCGTCATTTTTGTTGTTTCCTGGCGCGCCGTATTATACGCGAATGTGATGTACGGCAATATTCGGTCCCAATTCTTGTGTTCTACGTCGACGTACATGCAAAGCATGTCAGCGATTGTCTTGTTAAGTCTTTCTGTAAGCCCATTAGTTTGTGGGTGGTAAGCTGTCGTCTTCCTATGCGCTGTGCCACTGAGCGTAAGCACAGTGCGCAAAAGCTCGGCTGTAAACGCGGTACCTTTGTCTGTTATGACGACAGCTGGAGCACCATGTCTCAGAACAATGTTCTCAATGAAGAACTGAGCCGCTTCAGCTGCAGTGCCACTCGCGATTGCCTTGGTCTCCGCGTATCGGGTGAGGTAGTCCGTCGCCACTATAACCCATTTGTTGCCGCTGTCCGATGTTGGGAATGGGCCCAGCAGATCCATTCCGATTTGAGAAAACGGGGTTTCTGGCACGGGCACAGGATGTAATAGCCCAGCGGGTTTGACAGGTGGTACCTTGCGCCGCTGACAGTCAATGCATGTTCGGACGTACTGTTTAACCTCAGCTGCGATTCTTGGCCAGTAATATTTTTCTTTGATGCGTGTCAGTGTTCTTGTGAAACCGAGGTGGCCCGCAGTGGCTTCGTCATGGCAGGCTTGTAAAATTTCGCTGCGGAGAGCTCCAGGAACTACCAGCAGATAGCTTCTACCTGTTGATGAAAAGTTCTTTTTGTACAGAATTCCGTCCCGTAAACAGAATGACGATAAGTTCTTCGAAAACACTCTTGGTGCATTGGCGGCTCGTCCATTCAAGAATTCTATAAGCGAGTTGAGCTCCCGATCATCTTGTTGTTGCCGAGAAATAATAGCTGCATCAACAACTCCTAAAAAACCTGGGAAATCATCATCCTCTATAGCCGGTGATTCAATCGGTGACCTTGACAAACAGTCGGCGTCTAAGTGTTGCCTTCCGGACTTGTACACTACGGCCATGTCGTACTCTTGGAGCCGTAAGCTCCACCGTGCTAAACGTCCAGATGGGTCTTTCATGTTGGTCAACCAACAAAGAGAGTGATGGTCGCTTACGACTTGGAAAGCGCGGCCATATAAGTACGGGCGGAACTTCGCAACTGCCCAAACGACGGCCAGACACTCCTTCTCCGTTGTTGAGTAGTTGGACTCGGCACGTGTCAACGTTCTGCTAGCGTAGGCAACCACTCTCTCCACACCATCTTGGCACTGGACAAGAACAGCACCTAGGCCCACATTGCTGGCGTCTGTATGGATGGCTGTTGGTGCATTCTCGTCGAAGTGAGCGAGGACAGGTGGAGTTTGTAGACGCTGTCGCAGCTCGTTGAATGAAGCTTCTTGCTCTTCACCCCATACAAATGCGATGTCTTCCCTTGTAAGGCGGGTGAGTGGAGAGGCGATGTGTGCAAAGCCTGCTATAAATCGCCGGTAGTAGGCGCAGAGACCCAGAAAACGCCTGACCGCTTTCTTATCAACAGGCCTTGCGAACTTTGCGACGGCTGCTGTTTTATCTGGGTCAGGCTTCACACCTTCGCGACTGATCACGTGTCCCAGGAACTGGAGTTCTTCGAAGCCGAAGTGGCATTTTTCCGGTTTGAGTGTGAGTCCAGCGGACCGTATGGCTTGCAGGACTGACAGTAGCCGCTTTAGATGCTCTTCAAACGTGGCCGAAAAAACGACCACGTCGTCGAGGTACACAAGGCATGTTTTCCATTTCAGGCCGGACAGAATGGTATCCATTAGTCTCTGAAACGTGGCTGGGGCTGAGCATAGACCGAAAGGGAGGACTTTGAATTCATAAAGCCCGTCTGGCGTCCCGAAGGCGGTCTTTTCTCGGTCGCGCTCATCTACTTCTATTTGCCAGTATCCACTTTTAAGGTCCATTGACGAGAAGTAGCGTGCATGCCGTAGCCTGTCCAAAGAGTCATCGATCCGTGGTAATGGATAAACGTCTTTTTTTGTAACATGGTTCAGCTTACGATAATCGATGCAGAAACGCAAGCTGCCGTCTTTCTTTTTCACGAGTACCACTGGAGATGCCCAAGGACTTTTTGATGGTTGGATAACGTCATCCTCTAGCATCTTCTTGACTTGCTGCTAGATTACCTCACGTTCTTTCTGAGCGACGCGATAAGGGTTCTGTCGGATCGGTCTTGCTGTGTCTTCTGTAATTATACGATGCTTAGTCAGAGGCGTTCGACCCACTCGTGATGTCGATGAGAAACAGTCCTTGAACTGGTCAAGCAGCTCCATAAGACGGCATCTTTCAGTCGGTGTTAGACTCGGACCGATATCAACTGGTGGTGTATGTGGAGGTGATTGAACTGTGGCTTCCCCTTGCATTAGAAGACAGTCGTGAGAGTAGTCCAGCTCTTCGAGGTACGCCACAGCCGTGCCTTTACCGATGTGCCGGCGCTCATTCGTGAAGTTGGTCAGAAGCACGTCTGCGCGCCCATCCACTAAGCTGACAATACCGCGAGCGATGGCGATGCCTTGGTGAAAAAGAAGGTCAGTGATGCGTTCGACTATGGCGTCTTCATTACAGTGCACGGCACAACACACGGAAACAAGACTACATGACAGTGGTGGCACGCAGACGTCGTCGTCGACCACACGTAACACCCTGGGTTCTTGGTCTGGATCAGTGGTCACAGACTTGTCAGCGGCAAATGTGATCACACCATCGCGTATGTTGACCACAGCACCGTACTCTCTTAAGAAGTCCATTCCCAGAATCATAGGTTTGCAGCACTCCGGTAGGATCAGAAATGTGGCTACAAAAGCCACATTCTCAATAGTGAGTCTTGCTGTGCATTTTCCCGTGGGAGTCATTATCTGGCCTCCAGCACTTCGGATATAAGGGCCCGTCCATTCCATCCTGACTTTCTTGAGTTCGTCTGCCAATCGTTCACTCATTATGGAGAAGTCTGCACCCGTATCGACTAAGGCCGTCACTTCAACGCCGTCAATCGTCACAGCAAGGTCGGCAGTCACAGTTTTTTCGGCGAAGTCTTCATCGTCGTCTCTCACGTGTTTCGGCAGCAGTGGGGGTTTTTCGGCAATTCGACGACTTGCAACCTTCCCCCCAGAGGTCGCTGCTTTCAGTTTCCCCGCCGTGGGCTGGGAGACCGACCTCTGACGGCGTCAGCAAAACTACGGCGGCTTGGTGAACCAAAGCGAGCCGGTGATGGTGACCGCGTCCGGAAGGTAGAAGAGCCTTCCCGCCTGCCAGCCTGGTCGTCGTCGATGGGGGCACGGCTTTCGTCGAACTGTCGGCGCGTAGCTGTAGGTGCACTACCGCGGTATTCAGCTCGGCGATGTGGGCAAAAACGGCAAATGTGCCCTGGCTCTCCACAGTTGTAGCAGAGTGGTCGACGATCCGCAGTGCGCCATATGTCGGTCTTCCGCATATAGGGTCGCCTGACAGAATCCTGCTGAGCCCAGGCTGCCACAGGATACGGTTCGAGGTACTGCGGCGCTGGCATGGGCGTGGGTCGACGAATAGCGTCTGCATAGCTGTATCCGTTCGGCTGGTACGATACTTCTGGAGCCAATGGACGACGCACAGCATCTGCATAGGTATACGAGTTTGGACGGTGCGGTGGAGCAGAATATTGCTGAGGAGAGGCAAACGCTTGTCGAAGTTCATGGCGAACTATTTCAGCGACGGAGGCTACCGTGGACTCCTGCTGCGGGGGCGCCTGTGACTGCAATGTGTATTTCGCGTTCTCCTTCGCGATCTCCTCACGCACGATCTGTCTAATCAGGTGGCGTAGAGCAAACTCGTCGTTTGCGGTAAGTGCGGCGGCGCCTGCAGCTGCGCCGGTGGCCGGGCGATCAGACTGTCGGTACCGTTGCTGTAGCGCACGCTCTATTGCGGTGGCCTCCCTGGTGAACTCGTCCACTGTTGTCGGTGGATTGCGCACAAGACCAACAAATAGCTGCTCTTTGACGCCCCTCATGAGATGGGTTAGCTTTTGAGCCTCGGGCATGTTGGGGTCCGCGCGGTGGCACAGGCGCACCATATCCTCAGCAAACATGGCGACGCTTTCATGCAGCTGTTGGGTGCGTCCTTCAAGAAGGCGTTGTGCGTTTTCGCGTCGGTCCGCGTTACCGAAGGTGTCAAGAAACCGACGACAAAACTCCTCCCATGTCGTCAATGTTGCCTCCCGGTTTATAAACCATGTCTTCGCGCCGTCTTCAAGGGCGAAGTATACGTGGAAGAGCTTTCCATCGAGACTCCAGTAGTTCGATTTAGCTACCCGTTCGAACTGCTCAAGCCAGTCTTGTGCATCTTCGTTCGGCCGGCCATGAAATGGTTCAGGAATGCGCATATTCTGGACCGTCACCTGTGCAGGACTCCTTGCCATTTCTTGAGTAGGGGTGGTTGTCGGAAGTGTTGCTCCCTTTAAAAGGCCAAATTCTGGTTCAAGACCTTGAAGGCGACGGCTTGAGCGGTGCACAGGCGTCTCCACGCGTGGCTGTCTCGTAGGGCTGGACTCGGGGCTTCTCACAGGGGTGCTGATCATGGGGTGGTAGTACCCAGCTCCTCCACCAGTGTCGCGGGTTATAAATGACAGGGGGGTTTATTTAAAAACACGGACAGTAGGACTTGTAGAGACGCTCTCAGAGAAGGCCGCTAAGATTGTCCTCTTCTTCACTCTGCTGCGCTGCGCCTCTCGAGCGAATCCGCGTTCTTCGTTGTCGTCGCTATCTCGCCGCTAAATGCAGCTATGCACGCAGCAATATTATTATTCCTATTATGCCTAAGTTCTATTCAATGTAGGGAGCTGGTTTTTAGAAATTCAGATGCGCTTGACCCCGCGGTTACAAAAAAAAAACAAAAAACAACCTGTCCGTGTACTCTTCGACAAAGCTGAAGTAGTGATACAACTAACTATTATTATTTACTATAGTTAAATTACATGGTTAAGGACTTTCTGTTGATTATCTACTTATTATTCAAAAGGTATTTAGATGACAGAATACTATCTGCCGGATATAAATCAAAACTTGGATAAAAAACTAGAATAAATGCCCTACTCAATTCCTTAAATTGAAAAAAGCTGCCTCAATGGAAAACAGGAACAGCGCGAACGCTTCTACAATTTCTCCCTTCTCACGTGGCCTCTCTTTCTAGAGTTTACCTGGTTGGCAGCGTACATAGAACACATGCTAAATATCTATAGCCGTGAAAAAACAACCAGTGATTTTGTTCTACATGGTGGTATTTCAGAGACCTACAAAGTTCGTGATACTGTTTCAAAAAAGTTGAGTCCATTGAGATCGCGCTGCTCACGCAAAACGAAATAATTTTTTAAGTGTTCGAAAGTCAAAATTTGGTTCTTGGTATCTTTTTAGAGTTCGCGAAAGCATTTTACCTCATTATCTACAACATACTAATTAGAAAATTGGAGCACTATGGCATTCGAGGAAAAAGCTTTGTTCATTATCACATCCTATCTGCAACATCTTACGCAGTTTGTCATGGTTAATGGTCACTCATATTCAACAAAAGCAGTTAATATAGGTGTACCACAGGACAGCATTCTCGGTCCTTTTCTTTTGGTTTTTTATAGTGATGATGTTGTTCACATGATCGTGCGGCAAAACATATACTATACGCTGATGATACTGACCTCTTTTCGCTGGCTCGGATGTTACATGTCTTTCGGATCAGGCAAATGAAGCACTTCATTTGATTCACTCATGGGCTACTAGCAATGATCCCAAGTTAAACATCAGTAAAATTAAGGCTATTTTGTTTCACTCGCGGAACAATTCCTGTGCGATCTACCAATCAGTGCTCAATATTTCTGAAATGGAAGTTGTGAATACATTTAAAACACTAGGCGTATTTTTCTCGAGTAACTTGTCCTGGGACGATCGCATCAATTATTTGCTCAAAAAGCTGTCAAAGGTAATTGGCCTTATGCGTCAACATTGCTTTACTTTCACTCTTTCAATTAGGAATATTTTATACAATGATCTATTTTCCTCCACTTTGACCTATGGTGCACTGGTCTGTGGGACAAAACACAAGAAAATAAAAAAAAACTTCTGTTACTACAAAAGCATGCAATACACATAGTTTTAACGCTCCTTACCTAAGTCACACACAGGACATGTTCGAAAAGCTTGAAATCGTAAGAGTACAAAATATATACATTTTCTGATTACTTCGGCAACCCAAGTTGGAAAAAAAATATCCCCTTCTAAAGAGATTGAAGAAGTTGACAAAAAATGACCCTGCATACCCCATATTTCATCCTGAGATATGGAAAGTTCAAAAGTGCCGCACGACTTATGGAAGGCAAATGCTCGGGTACACACTACCTACACTACTAAACGAACTTGCCAGAGATGATAGCGACGTAGCTTCAATGACTCTGAATCAGTTACGAGATATGTATGTGCAACTATGATTGTTTTCCAGTTCAAGGTATTACATATGGTTGTTATCTTTATTTGAAATTTAGCAAATTTTCAATACTTCTGACACGTAAAGGATAAATATGTTAAATAATAAATATTGCAATCTAGAAAAGTTCTTGCTGTCCTGATGTGTGTAGGTCAACTAATAAAAATTGTTATTCAGAATAGTTCTTACAGTTATGTTTATGTATGGTTTTTGTTTTCTTTATTGATGTGTAAACGTATATTTTGTGCTCTTTTCTTTGTTGTTTTTTTCTATCTTCTTGTGTTGCATTTTACCTTTATTGTTGTTGTGATCCACACCACTGTATGCCATAGTCTGGTGCACGGATCTAGTCAAGCCTTCTCAAGCTTTTTGTCCGTGCAACAAACATCTCTCAGATGATCAATAAAATGAATTGATTTGAATTGAAAATTGGCGATTAAATTTATAATCACTTATTTTCGAAAGGCCATGAGGCAAGTGCGTATATACTAAGACCATATTCACAAAACGATGCAAATTTGGAGCAGCGAAGCTGCTTCAGCCAGTCGTACGATGCATGTGAGGCCTCTATGGAAATCATCACCAATAACAGGTATGCGTCACAAAAACTGAGCAAACATCCCTCTCACAACCGGTCGACTAAAGATGAAAAAGAAAACATTTAGCGCCGCCACAAATGTCTGTGAAGCGACGGTGGCAAGCCGAAGACTGCGGGTACGTATAGTGAGGGATTGGGCCCGGGCAAGAGAACGGTGGCCACGAGAAGGCCCCGAAGCAATGTGAGGTCTCGATCAAAGAGCATCTTACATGCGCCGCCCTTGCCTCCGGTCTTTTTGTCGTCCGGATTTTGAGGACTCGGAGCTGGACCGGGAGCTGGACCTGGACCCGGAGGTGGAATAGCCGACTCGTGGACCGGCACCGCTACGGCTTTCCTCCTGTCGATGTCAAAGTCGGCGTGACTCGCCTTGGTGTCGACTCAGTAGACCGAGAACTACGTAAAGTCGTTCCAGTTTTTACCGGTGGGCACAGATAGCGTTACGTCTGTCTTGGCGATCCTGGAAAGCTTGTCTGTACTGCATGCGCGGATGGAATAACACAGTGCTCTATTGCTAATCCGTAAACCCCGGTGAAATCAGACGTTTCCGTGAGTGCCTCCGAGCACAGCAACGCTATATAGACACTTCGAACTTGAGTGCCCGTTCTTTTGGTTTTTTATAGTGATGATGTTGTTCACATGATCGTGCGGCAAAACATATACTATACGCTGATGATACTGACCTCTTTTCGCTGGCTCGGATGTTACATGTCTTTCGGATCAGGCAAATGAAGCACTTCATTTGATTCACTCATGGGCTACTAGCAATGATCCCAAGTTAAACATCAGTAAAATTAAGGCTATTTTGTTTCACTCGCGGAACGATTCCTGTGCGATCTACCAATCAGTGCTCAATATTTCTGAAATGGAAGTTGTGAATACATTTAAAACACTAGGCGTATTTTTCTCGAGTAACTTGTCCTGGGACGATCGCATCAATTATTTGCTCAAAAAGCTGTCAAAGGTAATTGACCTTATGCGTCAACATTGCTTTACTTTCACTCTTTCAATTAAGAATATTTTATACAATGATCTATTTTCCTCCACTTTGACCTATGGTGCACTGGTCTGTGGGACAAAACACAAGAAAATAAAAAAAAACTTCTGTTACTACAAAAGCATGCAATACACATAGTTTTAACGCTCCTTACCTAAGTCACACACAGGACATGTTCGAAAAGCTTGAAATCGTAAGAGTACAAAATATATACATTTTCTGATTACTTCGGCAACCCAAGTTGGAAAAAAAATATCCCCTTCTAAAGAGATTGAAGCAGTTGACAAAAAATGGCCCTGCATACCCCATATTCCATCCTGAGATATAGAAAGTTCAAAAGTGCCGCACGACTTATGGAAGGCAAATGCTCGGGTACACACTACCTACACTACTAAACGAACTTGCCAGAGATGGTAGCGACGTAGCTTCAATGACTCTGAATCAGTTACGAGATATGTATGTGCAACTATGATTGTTTTCCAGTTCAAGGTATTACATATGGTTGTTATCTTTATTTGAAATTTAGCAAATTTTCAATACTTCTGACACGTAAAGGATAAATATGTTAAATAATAAATATTGCAATCTAGAAAAGTTCTTGCTGTCCTGATGTGTGTAGGTCAACTAATAAAAATTGTTATCCAGAATAGTTCTTACAGTTATGTTTATGTATGGTTTTTGTTTTCTTTATTGATGTGTAAACGTATATTTTGTGCTCCTTTCTTTGTTGTTTCTTTCTATCTTCTTGTGTTGCATTTTACCTTTATTGTTGTTGTGATCCACACCACTGTATGCCATAGTCTGGTGCACGGATCTAGTCAAGCCTTCTCAGGCTTTTTGTCCGTGCAACAAACATCTCTCAGATGATCAATAAAATGAATTGATTTGAATTGAAAATTGGCGATTAAATTTATAATCACTTATTTTCGAAAGGCCATGAGGCAAGTGCGTATATACTAAGACCATATTCACAAAACGATGCAAATTTGGAGCAGCGAAGCTGCTTCAGCCAGTCGTACGATGCATGTGAGGCCTCTATGGAAATCATCACCAATAACAGGTATGCGTCACAAAAACTGAGCAAACATCCCTCTCACAACCGGTCGACTAAAGATGAAAAAGGAAACATTTAGCGCCGCCACAAATGTCTGTGAAGCGACGGTGGCAAGCCGAAGACTGCGGGTACGTATAGTGAGGGATTGGGCCCGGGCAAGAGAACGGTGGCCACGAGAAGGCCCCGAAGCAATGTGAGGTCTCGATCAAAGAGCATCTTACATGCGCCGCCCTTGCCTCCGGTCTTTTTGTCGTCCGGATTTTGAGGACTCGGAGCTGGACCGGGAGCTGGACCTGGACCCGGAGGTGGAATAGCCGACTCGTGGACCGGCACCGCTACGGCTTTCCTCCTGTCGATGTCAAAGTCGGCGTGACTCGCCTTGGTGTCGACGCAGTAGACCGAGAACTACGTAAAGTCGTTCCAGTTTTTACCGGTGGGCACAGATAGCGTTACGTCTGTCTTGGCGATCCTGGAAAGCTTGTCCGTACTGCATGCGCGGATGGAATAACACAGTGCTCGATTACTAATCCGTAAACCCCGGTGAAATCAGACGTTTCCGTGAGTGCCTCCGAGCACAGCAACGCTATATAGACACTTCGAACGTGAGTGCCCGTTATAAAAAATTTGTTAGACACATCCTCGAATTGTTGGGCTTAGCATGCCTATACTGTGATATGGTCTTGACAAAATTGTGTTTGACACAATGTCGACAAAAAGTGAAAGAAAACGCACAGATATGCCCTATCAAAACGTAGGTTAGGACGGCGGCCACCGCGTAGGCTAATTAGTAGAGAATCGGACACGTTATTCAAAGGCTGCAGGTTTGATCACAGCCGGGCGGCAAGCTACCATTTCATTCTCTTTAATTTTACTATGCTTATACTGTAATCACTACATGTCTCTGTACCTTTCTTGGCTTGATTTTTAGTTCTCATTACGAATGCCAGAAGCCACACAGTGAAAAAATGCACCGTACAACAGACGCACTAGAAGAACATTGTATCCCTCTCAGTGCGTTTTGAATTCACCCTGTGGTGTTACCATTGATAATCTAAAGAACTGGTACTTCACAAGCACCTGCTCGCTCTATATATTGTTTGATTGCGGTGTACATTGCTTGTTCCCGCCATTTTGTACGGGGCCGTGGTCCGAACCAAGCTCATGTAGAGATTTTTCCTGACCCTGGCCCTGAGCATCCCAAAAAGTGGAACGCAGGAAAGAAGAAAGCTTCGAAGTACTTACACTTCATGGTCTTAGTCAGCATAGCAGCCTTGAGTAAACCCGCAAACGTTTTCAGTACAAGTAGGGCATATTCAAAATGTGCAGGACCATCTATCGACAAACACGTAATGTCGACCCGCAATGTTTTGTTGGGCGCCACAACATCAGCCTCATATCGCATCCTTTCAGGTGCTAGCTGCTGTCCATTTAGTCTTCGTTCTGCGATGACTTCCGATTTCTGCTTGTGTTGTTCACCCAATGAGGTGTTGTTCACCAAATTCCTGATAATGCCGGGAACAAGGTGTCACTGTCGAGCGGCCTTAGTATCCCCAATATCAATGAAACATATCAGTTGCCCGAACGAAGGAAAATAAACTACTGACACCAGCTCGTTCTGTCAACAATATTGGATTTGCACTTTAGCGCGGAAATAATAATCAGCACGTGCTAAACTGCTCTTCAACCTCACTGAGGGTGCAGGGTAGATCAACTTTAGCTTGCGGACATTTCAGCTCAACGAAAACTAGAATTTACGTACATGAACTTGCAAGCAGAGCAACGGGGGCTGACGAACACAACAGCAGGAAATGAGTGCTGGCAAAGGAGGCTCGATTTGCGCAAAAGTTCCAAACAGATCTTTATGCAAGATTCGCCTGCACGTCCCAAAACCACCATACGGTCATGAAATATACGCCGAGGAGGGCTCCGGAAATTCCGACCACTCGGTGTTCTTTAACGTAAACTGACACCGCACAGTTCACTAGCCTCCACCGTTTCGCCTCTATCGATATGCGACCGCCGTAACCGGGATCGGGTCAGCACTTTCAGGTCAGAACTTTCGGGTCAGCAGCCACGCACCCTAGCCACTGACCTACCGAGGCGGACAACGTGCGAGTTTGTAAGCACGCAGAACTCCGCAGTTTGGTTCTCGTCAATGTCTAAAAGCACAGTGAGCTTCACTGAGCATTCAGTGCTAGATTACGGAAAAAAATGGCACGTTTCCTTAACCTGAAATCTCCGCAAACGAGTGCAGCTCAGCCCCTCCATGGGATCTCCTTTGGATACGGTAGCAGATGATGCCACGGTTTCGCCCAGAAACAAAAATGGCGGACGTACTCATGAGTTGCCGAAGCACCAAACGTTATGAGTATACGCCATCGGTGTCACATATATCTTTCATTGCATCAGAGTATGCATAGAATCGAGTAGCGGCATCGTCAATGTGCTATATTTATTGATGTAATGTGTTCTGGAAGTTCTGCGCCAAAAGCCTATGATACATGCAATATTTTCCTTATTTCTTCGGGTTGCTACGATCGCATTGTGAAATAGTGAAACAAACACACATACGCAGGCTAGAGAGACGCTACGAACGCTTCGTCTTTCTAGCAAGTGTCGTCGGCGTCTTTTGCGCTACTCCGCAATGCATCCTTATCAACCAGCTCAGCTCTGCTTAAATATTGTAATCATTTTTATCTACAAGTTGGAGCTCGTGACTTTACGTTTAGAGTGCCACTTAAAAAAGAAAGATCTAAAGTCAAACACAAAACACGCACGATGACATTCAAGCCAAGACATTCGCAGGATTTGAGCACACCCGTACGTGGTATACTATCTCTCGATGGCACGAACGGCGTCCTGCCGTATCTAAATGGGAAGTAGGCCTGAAAAAAATGTGCCTTACGAAGAAAACTATCAAAAAATGGCTCCCGGTTGCACACAGTTTGGTACCGCTGGTGTATTCTGGTAAAATGTTATTGTCGTACACTACAAAGCGTGCACTTCCTAAAAAAACTTGAAAACCACCCATAGGGTAAATGTGGCGCCCCAAAGTATAATAATAAAGCACTTGTGGAAGAGATGAGATTTGTAGTATGACACTAATTTTACTAGAATCTTTCAGTGGATCTCTGGCATATAAACAGGGCAGTCGTTTTTGGTTGCTAACACGCTTCGTCAGATATGATTTTTTTCCGCCGCATATTTCTCATTCAGTTATGGCAGGTCACCACTGCTACCAATGAGAGATGGACCAATGTATTCATGCTCCATCCTCCTGAACTCTTGTGATTTAGAAAAAAAAGAAAGCTCCTCGTACTTTCCATTGTAGAGCAGTTTGGGCATCTGAGCCACTTATGCGTACTTATTCGGCGCTGCCATGAAGAAGGCGGCTGCAGGAAAAGAAACAACAACGAAGTAAAACCAATTACATTGCGAGAAAATAAAAACGCGTCAAAACGCTCTGACAACTCAAACATTGTACATTTTGGTCAATGAAGTCGTGCACCCGGTTCTGTAAACATTATACGCATGAAGAAACCGGTACCTTATTTATTTATAATAGTGATATGATATATAAAAGTGATATATTAGAGACGCTGTAGTGAAAGGATCCGAAAAATTTCGCATCTGGTGCTTTGTAACATGCACTGAGATCGCACACTACAAGGGCCTCTGCTAGATGGCCTCCATCGAAAAGCGACCGCCACGGACTATTTCTTTTCCGGCCTCCACCAGTACTGTGCGGAGGTGGCTGACACCTACCACATAATATACGGATGTGCCTGCTCAATATTTCTTCACCCCCGTAGCCCAATCCAACCAGTCAGGACTGGGAGGTTAATCTGCTCGATTGCCAGGAACTTCCGGCCCAACAAGTCACGGTCCAGCGTGCCAGGACAGCGGTCATGACCAAGGGGATCCCTGACTAGTGACTCCACCTAGTACTGTGGAAGCTGACACACCAGAGCATGGTTTCCCTGGCCACCTTTCCATTTTTAATAAATGTTTACCACCACCACCATTGCGACCGGGATCAAACCCGCTACCTTCGGATGAGCACCAGAGCACCCTATAGCCACTGATACACCGAGGCGGACAAAGACCGCTGCAAGTACCAAGGTGCTTGTTCTTTTTTCGCGCGATTTTTCTAGTTTATTCCTATCACATTCGTTGCTTCAAAGTTGCGGCGAAACTTACGTCATACTGTTGCGTATTAGTAAAAAGCGGCCGCAGTTGAACGCGCATAATACAAGTAGACATTGGTGCAGTTTACTTTTTATTCTTAGGTTGTCACCGACTATAGGCTTCTTCATTCTCCGAATCGCTTGTAGAATTTTGCAGCCAGTCTCTTGTCGAGTTTCTCGAATTTATTCACTATTTCCCAAAAATTATGCTTATTTAGGTAATAACCATGTTCAGCGATACAACGTTTGTCGTTCACTATAGCGGCGCTTTTGTCGCTTCTAGTAGTTTAGTGCTGAAGTGAAAAAATACGTTGGAACAATCAAAAAGAAACCTGACTCAAACACTGGAAACATGCATTCAGCCAAATGGAGACGATGCTGAAAGGTAAATATGCGCTTACCTTCATAGATGCTCCTGCTTTCACTGCACAAAAACAGGCGATTCTTTTTTTTTCAAACTTTGTTTGTAATTGAGGGACAGTTTTTGCTATCAAAATATGCTTTAAACAATTAAAATTGTTGAATTTTCCACTTCATTCGGGCTTATCTTGTGATGATTACTGACTTGTTAGTTAGGTGGCATCTGGCAGCCCTGCACAGAACGCTCGCTAGTGGCCTGGCCCTGGCATGACTGTATTGATCCCATCCCGCATTACTCTCAGGAAGGTCGAGTGAAATGCGAGATGGGGTGGTGCGCGCGTAACGTAAGACGGCACTCTAGGGCAGCACTGTGGTATACCGTACTCACAGCCTGCGCAGCCAGCGTCGTACTGGAACTGCTTGAGCAACATCGTCGCGCTGTCCTTGAGCGTAACGTCGTCAGCGCTGGTCTTTCCTAACATAGGGGACAGCTTGCCCAGGCTCTGTTCTTTCGGCAGCATGAAGTTGGGAGGCAACACCACGTGGCCGAAGTCAACCTGCATCACAGCGACAAACAAGATACCGAAATGGAAGAAATGAATAAAATAAAATAGATATAAACAATAATTTTAATATGGTAAGGAATTCCGAGATTATGTAGAATCTGGCGGCCTGGCTTAGTCTTGGCTAATCGCTCCAATTGGGAGATTTCTGGCGCCTCGATAAGTTCGTCAAGCGTATTGTGTAAACCCAGTTGAAGGAAGACTTTGGTGCTGGTGCTTCGGGACAACATAGGGCTTGTTTGTAAATTATCCTGATTAGCCTATTGAGTTTTGACTTTTCTGCTGTGAACCATCGGTGGTACGCGGTCGTATAGGTGATTTGACTTAATACGAATGATTGGATCAGACGGATGATGCTAATCTATTTCATGCCTTTGTGTTTATTAGTAATGCGCCGAAAGAGGAGCATCGTGTTCGACACTCTGGCGTCAATGTTGCGAACTGTCTCTCCGCTGGTACCTTTACTTTCTATGATGAGACCTAGCACTCGTCATACCACTCGGATTTTATCCACGGGTGGTATGACGTGGCCGTCGCTTGTAGTGAGTTTTATATCGGTGTGTGTCTGCGCTTGGGGATTGTGCTTGGGTGGTCGACCTGTGAGTGTAGGGTGCTATAGCAGTAGCTCAGACCTCTCCGCCCAGCAGGATAGCCCTGTTCCTTGTAAATACCGTTCCACTGTGTCAATATCCTCCTGTAGTCTTTGTTCAATGGAACCATCACTGCCATCCACCCATACCAAGAAACAGTACCGCACACAGCAAAACAGCACCACTCCTACCAAGAAACATGCACCCTGAACACAAGGGAAAACGTGTCAGTGAAGCCAGAGCCATGTCAAAGTTTATTTTTGGGGGGGGGGGGAGGCTCAATCATGACGCGGTATTTGTAAATGCAGCACGCTACCAGAAACCTCACCGTTTCATGGATGCTGTCGCAGACTACACACAACAATGCAAAAGCAGCGCGTCAATCATCACACCGAACGTAGAAATGGTGGAGGAATTGGCTATAGCGATAGATATAGCCCACAAGAACGCCTCATATGTAATCAGCAACTCGCAGACGCCTGTTCGAAACTACACCAGCGGCACAATCTCCCCCGAGGCATTGCGGATCTTGAAAGGGGTCATGACATGGTCACCCAACAATTTGCGGTTTTTGGCAAAAAATGAAAGTAGAGTGTTGCATACGCTTGTGCACGTGTAAAAAATTAGACTGTGAAAGATGATTTCAGTGAAAAATAAGCCGTAGAGCTCTTCGGCCGTAAACTCCGCCCACCGCCGATGACTGCCATTTTGCCACGGCGTGCGTGACGTCACAAACCGATGGGAGCAGTGCCGTCGTCCGCTACCAAACGGCACCTTCGGCCTGCGGTCAGTGTGTTCAGTGTGTTGCAAGTGATGCCTGCCGCGTGGTCCGCACCTGTTGCAAGTGTTGCGAAGTGGTACCGGTACCATCGCCATGTTGTTCAGCACCATCATCAGCTCCCATTTCGGGCAATGATTCATCGAGCAACAGAAGCGGCGTCGACGTCGTGCACGCTGCGCGTTTTGGTTTTGACCCCATCGCCACCAGCTCGAGCGACGAAGAAAGCGTCGAAGACAAGGCGAACCCAGATACCAACAACCTCGGTGTTGCGGCAAACGTTGCACACGGCCTTCCGCAATGGTAAGTAGCTTTATTTCGAGCGTGCCAGGTTGACAAGCGAAGTTAACGATTTGGAGACGCTGCATTCGCGAGCACACGGTCGGGACAGCGTACGAGCACAGGCTCGGCTTTTTCACTGGTATACCGAACTCGCCGAGACGACGCTAATCATCATTGTAGCTGTCTGCCGTGAAGTGCGCTGAGCACAAAATAGATGTGTTGCCTGCGCACCGGTCTTTCATGCGCACGTTTATCTCTCAAGCCTTGCGTTTGGCGGGCTCTTTAGAAAACTTGAAGAATGACACTGTACTCTCCCTGCTCTGTACGCTCACAGCAAAGCATGGGCGACGCGGTAGCATTGCTTCAACCGCTGCAAGGGATTCAGTTCTAGTGGCACGTTGTATAACGCTGAAACAACTCGATTGCAAGCGCACCTCACCATGAAACGCGATCGCGCTTTCGTACTGCACACCATGCAGAAGCTCGTGACACAATCGGTTCATTACGTCATGTCTAGCGAGCGCGCCAGTATTTCCCGGCCACTAGATAACTCGCTCGTTAATAAAAATATCCGATTATAAATTACCGGTCCATTTGCGAACGTCCAAAGACCAACCCACACAGCACAGAGTATGACCGAAAATTGGGTGTCATGACCCCTGCAATGCAGGCAAAATTTACCAGGCGGATTAATATGTGCACATCTTTTGGTTCCCTGCCTACACACCACTAGGTGACCCGGAGGACAGTCCGAATCAAGGGGCGCACAACGCGGCTCCAGGCCTCACGTTCCGAGTCGCGTTAGACAAGGTGGCCACCCATACGGACTTTTCTGTGCCGGTGTGGGAATGGGAGGATCGGCTCACTATGCTTTATGACATAACTCAACACTATCGACTGCAAAGGTGGGAATACCCCCCCCCCCCTCTACCCAAGCTCAATCGAGCCCAGTCCGTTCGATGGCGGCAGCTACAAGCACACACATACCGAACCCCTAATCATTCACCACATATATCCCGACGTCTATAGATCCAATCTCTGCCAGTACTGTACCACCAGAGCCATTCTTGACCGTATCCTATGTGAATTCCCAGCATTAATCAGAAATTCTGGGGTGGCGGCCTCCAATGAAGACCTTCGGGCGCGTTGGCGGACTGCACTTCTCAGTTCAGGCCTGGACAAGCAACACTGGACGATCCAGCAGGCCAAGAAAGCTGTCTGGAGACATGGTCTCTGCGTTAGCTCCTAGGCGGCAGCCCCGCCCAGAAGTCGGCCAGAACTCAATGAAGTTTACCTCTGTCGCTATAAACAATAATTTTGACGCGTACCATCTCAGCTTGTTTTGTAAGCGTCAGAGCATCACTGGCTTAAGCGTGCGCAGAGTTCTCTTCAGAAGTGCGGGAAAGAGAAGGTTTGTTGGAGAGCCCCACTCCATATAATTTTAGTCAATGTATGAGGGAAACATTGTGCTCAACCCCTCTTACGTGACAAGGAGGGCCGCTGCTCCTACTGCACAACCTTCAATCCATGCGCACAACCTATTTTCCCCGGGTTACTTATTAAATGGGAAGGATTTCTTAGCGAACTTTGGCTACTTTGAGCGTATCTATCTATCTATCTATCTATCTATCTATCTATCTATCTATCTATCTATCTATCTATCTATCTATCTATCTATCTATCTATCTATCTATCTATCTATCTATCTATCTATCTATCTATCTATCTATCTATCTATCTATCTATCTATCTATCTATCTATCTATCTATCTATCTATCTATCTATCTATCTAGCCGCCTACGACTTTTAGCTCTCCTCGCCGTTCGGATGATGGATCGATGCCAAACTTGGTATTGCATAACATTACTATATGACAAGCATATTTGACTAGTCATAACATGAAAATCATTGATTGATTGATTTGTGGGGTTTAACGTCCCAAAACCACCATATGATTATGAGAGACGCTGTAGTGGAGGGCTCCGGAAATTTCGACCACCTGGGGTTCTTTAACGTGCACCCAAATCTGAGGACATGGGCCTACGACATTTCCGCCTCCATCAGAAATGCAGCCGCCGCAGCCGGGATTGGAACCCGCGACCTGCGGGTCAGCAGCCGAGTACCTAGGCCACTAGACCAGCGCGGCGTGGCAACATGAAAATCATGACACGTATGTCATAAATGTCATGATAGACATTTAAAGGTCTTGCTTCTCTTGCCATGGTTTCATTCACATGACATGTTGCGAAACTGGTATGGCAAGACATTATTGCATGGCAAACACAAGCGACAGACCCTAACATGAAGATCATGACATGTGTGTCATCTAACAACATGACTACATGCCACGCTCATGATGCGCTCTCCGTCATTTCGCTAGCGTCACATATACCAAGTTTGGTATACGGAACGTGAATGGATGACGAAGGCATCTGACTGGTGTAAACATGATAATCATGAGATGCATGGCATGTAACAACATGACTACATGCCACGCTCTTGATGTGCTGGGGCCGTTTCGCCAGCTTCACTTGTACGAAGTTCGGTATTACGGGACGTGAATGGATGACGAAGGTATGAGACTAGTACAAAAATGATAAACATGAGATCCGTGTCATATAAGAACATGAATGCATGCTACGCTTATGATGTGCTCGCGGCCGTTTCGCTAGCTTCACATATACAAAATTTGGTATTACGTGACGCGAACGGACGGCATAGGTAAATGACACATCAAAACATGATAATCACGACATGCGTATCATGTAACAACACGACTACATGCCACACTGATGATGCACTCGCAGCCGTTTCGCTAGCTTCATATATGCCAAATTTGGTATTACGTGACGTCAATGGACGGCGAAGTTATGTGAGTGAAGCAAACATGATAATCGGGAAATGCGTGTCATGTGAAAACATGATTACATGCCACAGTCCAGGTGCCAATATAGTTCGACGTGACCCGGTGCGCGTTCCTTTCTTCGCTTGACGCTGACGTTGCCACGCCAGGCGCCGGTCCTGCCATATACTAGCGGGCGCGAGCTGCGTTGCTTTAACGCATGCGCGTTTCAGAGTGTCCGGCGTCCCTCCATCTCAGAAAGGGGCAGACGCAGTGCTGTTTAGGTATCGCATTGGTGCCAAATGCAGCATGTCGCATTCGGGCCGCGCCGACGGACGCTGGTCGCGCCTGTCGCGCTTGGCGTCAGACTATAGAGTGCCCGTGTTTTGCTAACGTAGCGTCGCTGTGACCGTTACTGTGGAGTATATTGAGCCCTTCATAATGCACTCGAGGCCATTTAGCTAGCTCCACATATACCGAATTCGATGTTACGTGACGTCAGTGGATGACGAAGGTATATGACTGGTGCAAACATGATAATCATGAGACGTGTGTCATGAAACAATAGAGAGTTTTAGTACTGCGTACGCTGCGTACGTGGCGGCGTTGCGTACCTAAGGATGCCACGTTCTGCGTAGTGCGCATGCGCAGACCGCAACGCGCACGTATCGCGTTACGTACGCAGCCGCTACGTACGCACGCATGAGATGCGTGCGTGCGCACGTATGAGGTGATCGCGCGGCTCTCGAACACGTTCGCGACAGCGCGAGACTACGTTTTGCAAAATGGTGGCATCGACGGCAAGCACCGACCGGCTCTGTGGCTTAAAATATGGCCATAATCTGGCTATAACACTTGGATTGGCTCACATTGGCTGCCAACAACACGTGCTTCTATTTTGATCTACCAGATGGCGCAACACGCTTCACGCTCGTTACGTACGCGGGTACTAGGCGTACTAAAAGCCGATTAGTGGCAAACGACGCCACGTAACGCAAGGTGCTTGCGTGATGCGTACGTAGCACCATTCCGCAGTACTAAAACTCTCTAATATGACAACACACCACGCTCATTGCGTTCTCGCGACCACTTCACTAGCTCCACATATATTAAATTTGGCATCACATGACGTGAATAGATGACGAATGTAAACGAAACGTCCAAACAGGATAATCATGACACGGGAGTCGTGTATGGCATAATTTACCCCCACTTCGTAACGCGATGGTGATTTTAAAGGAACATATCAACCTTTCTCATTCGTGCTTCACATATCTTCTATTCCCACTGCACGTGGAATCTGCCAATTATTTAGTTCATAATATTTATGAATACTGCTACACTCATTAAGGTTGTCAGAAGGAGTATTATGCTTATTTATGCTTCGATTACCCGAGTTCAAATACGGGCAGGGCAGCCTAAAATCACGTGACATTTTGTATACACCTTCAAAAACAAAAACGCTGATTTACGAAAAACAGGCACAATGGCACATGATGAAATCAGAACTACATTGTACATGATAACTACTGGAGGATGATAGCTACGATAATTTCAATGTACCAGCACAGACACACATAACGAAATTCTGAGAGTTATTACTGCAGGTGCGCCGAGAAACGTTTAGTGGATATGTGCGAAACAACTTCCTAAGTAAATATATTCAATTGGGCCATTTCGCGAGGAAAAAGCGAGCACTTTAAAGTGTTGCTGGCGGAGAAAAAAAATTAGTGTACAGACGTGCCTCTGCTTTTTAGCACGTCTTGTAGAGAAATGAAATAGCTGCCATACCTACAACTTAACAATTAACAGAAAATGCTGAAGTGTGCTGAAATTTGAACGAACACAAAGAAATAGAATACAATAAACATTTGCATATGGTATCTATCCCTCTCAACACGAAATCGACTTTTGGATGTGAAGCGTCTCATGGTCGAGCTAGATCCGGTGTGCGGCGTGACCACCCTGACAGCACTTGCGCGTCTCTCCCGCTCTCGCTCCTCTCATACGCTCCCTCCTCTCTCGCCTCGCTACGCCGTAGTACAGGCAGCGTGTGCTAGCAAGTTTCTTGATTGAAAAAAAAAAAACCGACTGCTCGAGTTACACACCCGTTTACCGGCTACCCCGTGTATATAAGCACTAAATGTTGACCTCCAAGGTAGTGCCGGTGGGAGATTTCTCCTGTACGTTTCTGAACAATCGAAATTTGCAGCGTGCGCCCAACTAAAAGCGACTGCGGCTCTCTGTGTGCTATCAGAGTGTTCCATTTCTCATTGCCGTTAGCAGCGATTGGCGTCCTCCAGTGGGGAACACCGGTCCATCACTGCGTGATTTGTGCTTCCTCAGGTTTGTCTCTTGTGCGGCGCAGCGATTGAGCGCTAGCGTTCACCGCCCGCTGCACCGCATCTCTACACATGGTTCTCTTTAGAGGGAGATGGCGTAATTTTTTTATCATTACGATTATTCACACGAGTTTGAGACACGAAATGGTATTGGAATCAGAGGGATAACAGCGCATTGCTGGTAGTCACGTATGTTTTGACTGCCATGGTATGAATGTGTCCACATTACAAAAGAAAAGATGGATTTAGCGTAAGTGTCCCTCTTCGTCCGTCTTCCTTTTAGTTCGTCTAAATTCCAGCGCTGTTTTCCGTCCTTTGCGCAACGAACAACTGATAACCTCATTAGCTCTAGCAACACTTGTATGATAGAAAACATTGCCACTATGCCACTTCCAAGTGCAGGGGGAACAGACAGATGGAGATAATACACTATGGGGACCTCAGACAGGCTGGCCGACGTTCCTATAGAGGTGTTCTTGTTTTTGTCAAAAGCACCTTACCATCACGGACTAATTCCTTCAAAGCTATCGCACAAAGGTCGTTCCGCCTTCCGAAACATTTGGGCCAGCCTGTCTGAAGTTACTCTCCTTCGCATCTTTGCATTAGACAGCCGTATTACTTAACTACGAGCAGCGAAGCAGTGGAAATTCGTCAATAATTATTTGGGACAGGAAAAACATGCCAACGATTTAGCCCAGTGCGGCGTATTTACGCGGCTGTTAACGTGATAGCTAACGTTAGCTTAGGCGTACCTGCGCAGTGCTCCCCATCATGGGCGCCCCCCCCCTTCATTTTGGTCAAAGTATAGGGCAGATTTTGCGCCCCCCCCCCCTAGGTAACTAGGAGGGGGGGGGGGTAAATCTACCCCTTCCTCCTACTTTGTACTCCCGCTCATGAACGCTAGCCAAAATAAATCAATACTTGAAGGGACAATAAAGTGAAACAATGACTTGGCCTACAGTAATAAACTGCAATCTGAGAACTCTAATGTCTTTAGTTTCACTATCATAAGTTCATTACTAGCGAAAAAAATTGAGGTTGAAGTTAAATTTTTAAGTTTTGCACCGATACCTCTGCGCGTGACGTCACGAAATTCAATACGTATTTTACTTACTTTCGCATATTTAGGGATTGCAAACTACGTCGGACTCAGCAGACGCCATCAAAATCAACGACGTCATGGTATTTGTGGAGATAATCAATCTCAATGTGGCGTCTCTAGCCACTTCGCCAAACGTCGCCTCGCGGAAGGAGTGGTGTTTTCAAAACTGGGAAATTGCTCTTTACGAATACGCAAAAAATCGTTGTCTTTTAGTGTCCCTATAAAGGGAACGGTGCTACACATATACCCGTGCTAGGCCATGGTCGAACCACTTCCTCATCACCGTTCATTGTTGTAAAATGGCTAAAATGTGGCCTCCCACCAAATATTGACCTCTGAAATGAAGTGACCTCGAAAGGGAGACACCCGGCGTGTCAGCATGTGAGGTGCCACGCAGCGAAGTTCGAGGACACGGGTTCAAATACGGGCAGGGTAGCCGAAAAACCACGTGACCTTTTGTTGTTATTGTGGAGCTTATGCAATATTGAATAATAATTTTTTTCAGACTTCATTGTTGCTAAGCTTGATACTTAGCGCCCTTCAGATGCACGGTAATACACTACACGCAAGGTGTGGCACACGTGAGCGGATATTTTACCTTGCCAGGCTCCACCATGGTTCCCCTTACGCATTTCTGTCACGGATAAGACTTAGTGAAATACATGCTAATATGTGGCAAAAGAAAACTACAAAAAATTGGCCAGATCCCACGTACAGTGGGAATTGATGGCATGCGAAGCATGAATGAGAAATGTTGATATGTCACTTTAAAATCAGCACAATGTTACGAGGTGGAGGTAAATGAATGCCGTGCATGACCTCCGTGTCATGATTATCATGCTTGGATGTGTCGTTTGCCTTCGTCATCTATTCACCTCACGTGATACCACATTTAGTATATGTGGAGCTAGCGAAGTAGCCGCGAGCGCATCATGAATGGCCCAATATACTGCAATGTAGCGTTGACGCGCGCGCACTCTGGGCAGAGCGACGCTACGTTAGCAAAACGCGAGCACTCTATAGTCTGACGCCAAACACGACCAGCGTCCGTCGGCGCGGCCCGACGGCAACCGGTGCGAATTGCGACATACTGCATTTCGCGCCAATGCGTTACACAGACAACACTGCGTCTCCATCTTATCATGACGAATGGATGTCGGACGCGCTGAAACGCGCATGCATCAAAGCAACGCAGTGCGGCGCATGCCTGCGAGTATTTGGTAGGACCAGCGCCTGGCGTGGCTACGCCGCCGCGACGCGACGAAAGGAACGCCGTCGAGCACGCGCACCACGTCACGTCGGAATGTATTGGCGCCTTCGGCTGTGGCGTGTAGTCATGTTCTCATATGACACGCATCTCATGATTATCATTTTTGCACCAGTCACATACCTTTGTAATCCATTTACGTCACGTAATACGGAATTCGGCATATGTAAAGCTAGCGAAACGGCCGTGAGCGCATCATGAGTGTGGCATGTAGTCATGTTGTTACATAACACGCGTGTCATGATTATCATGTTTGGATGTGTCAGTACATATGTCGTCCGTTTACGTCGCATAATACCAAGTTTGGTACATGTGAAGCTAGTGAAACGACCGCGAGCGTAGCATGAGGGTAGCTTGTAGTCATGTTGTTACATGACACGTATCTCATGCTTATATTTGTCACGTGTAAATATCTCAAAAACGTCGACGCGGACCACCAAGCACTGCGGGACAAAGAAGAAGAGCGCGGTGGCACGGGTGGCACGAGGTGCGCTCGCAGTGTTCGGGCCAAGGCGTGCAATTCCGAGCTCGGACGAGCGAGACGTTCTGCCGGGCGAGACGCGGGCGTGTGCACGCGGTGCCGAGCCGTACCGAGCGACGCGCCAGTCTCGGACGTGGGCCGCGAGCTGTGCACCCGAGGGTACCTGGTGGTGCCCTGGCCAAGGCGAGGAACGCCGGTGACTGAGCTGCCGCACCGCAGCTGTGGCGAGCAGCATTTCAGCACGGCACAGACGGTGCTGTGCTGGCCAGAACCTGCACGTGGAACCGCTACGCCCGGGCGGTGATCAAGAGCTCGGAAACGAGGGCTGAGGTCAAGCTGGTCCAGGAATCTCCTAGACGACGCCACCGCTGCTCGAGTGTCATGAGACTACGGGACTCTTCTTCCTCGTGTGCCGCGGTGGTCGTCCCGACGGCGTCCACATCACCGACTTTTCATAGCCTTCCTTTTCTATATAAACGTTTGAACTCGTCTCCCTGTCTGTTTCCTGCGCCGCTGCACAGTAGTGGAAGTGCACGAACCGTCCTAAACATCACAACTATGTTTGCACCAGTATCATACCTTCGTCCTCCATTCCCGTCTCGTATTACCGAATTTGGTATAACTGAAACTAGTGATACGGCCGCCAATGAATCATGAGCGTGGCATGTAGTCTTGCTGTTATATGACACGCATCTCATGATTATCATGTTTGCACCAGTCACATACCTTCTTCATTTATTCACGTACCGTATTACAAAGTTTGGTATATTTAAAGCTAGCGAAACGGCCGCGAGCGCATCATGAGCGTAGCATGTAGTCATGTAGTTACATTACACGCATGTCATGATTTTTATGTCAAGGTCTGTCGCTCGTGTTCACCGTCCAAAATCATGTCATGTCAAACCAGTTTTGCAACATGCCTTGTGTACGAAACCACCATAAGAGCTGCAGGACCATGAAATCTAAATTATGATATTCATGACATACGTGTCATTATTTTCATTTTATGACTAGTCAAATATGTTCTTCATACAGTCATGTTATGTCATACCAAGTTTGATATAGATACCATTATTGAAACGACCAGGAGAGCTAAAAGTCGTAGGCGGCTAGATAGATAGATAGATAGATAGATAGATAGATAGATAGATAGATAGATAGATAGATAGATAGATAGATAGATAGATACGCTCAAGGTCACCGAAGTTTGCTAATAAATACTCTCCATTTTAAACTTCGCCTGGATAGAGTGAACAAAACGTTTATTTGATGTTCTGCGCAAGAAAATAGTTGAATGGTATTCTGGAGGCGTTGAGTTAGAGTGCCTCGAGCGTGCAACGGAGTCGTCACGTCACACGTGAGACATGAGCACCATCTGGCAGTTATCTTGGAAAACGAAGCGCGCGCACGGCGTGCGCGCCCGTCTCGGAGGTGATAAGGTGCAGAACGCAAGGCGACGGGTTGGTGCCACCACCATGTCGTCTTAGCAAAGCGTTGGCAACACTTCCTTTTCGTGCAAGCGTTTCGTGGTCAGTGCAGTATGATAAACGCTACGTTCCTATAATTGCTTATATATATGTCTTGTCTAGTGAAAGATATACGTACAAAATATTGACGTGTTGCTATGGTGCCTTAGATATGCGCAATAACTGCTTTTAATTGACAATCGCACAAGTATGAACGCTGAACCCTAGCAATATTGGTGGGCGTTGCGGATGGGGTCGGTCGTTTAAGGCATCAGCTGGTCACTCCGTTGCCTTTTAGGGTGCTGTTAAGGGTGGACAAACAGACAAATGTACAGACAGAGAGACCAAATTTTAGGGGCGAAGCTTCTTATAGCGGCACCCGTTCGTCCCTCGTAGCCGTTGTAGTGTGTAACAAGTATAACATTTTGACTTTCAAGTTGGCGCCGGTGAGAGATTTCTGTGCGTTGTTGAACAATAAAAAATAGTGCTCAATGTACATGCCAATAGCTGCTAATGGTAAATGAGAGACAGGAGCATTTGGCGTTTAGATGAGGCGCATGCCGTAATCTCCATTAACAGCCATTGGCATGTGCATTGAACACTATCTGACAAGAAAGGGTTGCTACGTTATACTCGCTGGGTGTAACCTCCTTAGTTTTAGAAAGGTTTAGCGAGCGTTGGGCTGCAGTGCCATGAAAATAGTGAACTAGTATATACCATGAACTCGAGGTGGTTAAAGGTGGGAAGTAGACCCGAAGGCAAGCCGTAAAAAAGTGTGCCTGTGCCACCTCTCGTTTAGTCCTTGAAATGTCCGCTGGATGGCGATGCTTCTATATGGGAAATATCTGATGAAAAGATGCGGGAAGGTGGTACTTGGAAAGTTGAATAGATGGACGAACGGACACACAGACAGATGCATGGATGGACGCATTAGCGGGCGCAGGGGCGGATGCATGGAAGAACGCAGGGACGGACTCATGAACAGACGCACGCACGGACGGGCAGATGGACGCATGGACGGTCACACAGACGGACGCATGGACGGACGGAAGCAAGAACAAATGGACGGACGGGTGCTTCGCCCAACTCTCCATCATTCACTCCGTGGATATGCTGCCATTTTTTTAGCGTCCAAGGTCCCCTAGAAAGACTATCGTCTTTAATAGTTGCGTCGTTGGCAGTCGACCCTATACGCGCCTCGCTCCGCAGAGTGCGTCGCGAAACAACTTGTCCGCAGAACGTACGCACTGGAGGTGTCTAACGGTGATCTTTTTATACACACCATATACTGTTAGAAGTTCCATGGCCTCCGAGATGGCGGGCGCGCGGCGTCGCGCACCCGCCATTTCGGAAGCCATGGCAGTACTCATAGCGCGATAACTTCAGAGTGTTTGTGCTTACGTTCACTCCAGTTCGCGACTCAGTTGCCCACAAAAAAGTGAACCATGGCACGACTTCATACCTGCGGTGCTTACCTTTGCCACTGTGCAATAAATGCCGAAGGACTTGTACTCGGTGACCTTCTTGGTCAAAGTCAGGTGTACTGTTTCACCGGTATATTTTTTCAGTTTTTCGGTCCTGTAAGAGTACACATTGCGAATGGTTACACTCAATCACGTGGTTTTAACGGCGAAAGATGCAAGCAGCCGAATCGTAAAAGAATGAGTTTTGATTAATATGTGGTGTTTAACGTGCAAAAACCACCATATGATTATGAGAGACGCCAAAGCGGAGAGCTCCAGAAATTTCAACTACCTGGGGTTTTTTAACGTGCACCCAAACCTGAAAAAATGAACTTTCGTTCAACGTTTACCCGACAAAACAATATTGATAAGTAATATTTGACAAGTTTGCTAATGGACTGGTATTTAAGCATCGCACTGATGACGTCAGTGTGGCATAATCATGTGGCTGTTGACCTGCGTCAGTGTGACAACGAGGCTGCCGTGACACATGTCAAAGGACATTTTAACACTAAAGTGTTTCATGTCTACCACGACTTCGCTGATGTATTTTTGTCCCAGCTACCACGTAGAGCCCGCATGTGATGCATGCAGTGACGTGAATGTGACATCAGAGTCATTATGTCCCACCATGTTGGTAACCCAACAGGAAAGATTTCAGTGACGTCAGCATAAGTCCTCTACACTCGCTATAAACGCCTGCGGTCTCGTCAAAAAATTCACTCTAGTGCAAGACGCACCATCTCTTATGCATATGTCATGGAGCGTTGTAGATTTACTGCCAGAATCGAACTATAACAATAGAAAACACAGCAGAAATTCACGATACATTTGTGCACTGCTTGCGATGAACAATACTCTGTGCTTTCGCAAGTGAAACCAGGTTACAGCGAAAAAGAGAGATAATACACATGTGTCAGCGTACCAGTAACCACAGAGTTTCTCGCTATAGTAGCTAAAAGGAAATCTTGCGCCACCATCTGCAAAGTTTCGGAGGGATTCCACGATGGCAATGATGGTATATTATGCTAGGATGCATGTGTTGAGAAATAAAGCTTCTCCAAAAAAGCTGTATGTATGCATGTCTGTATGTACACGAATACATACATACATACATACATACATACATACATACATACATACATACATACATACATACATACATACATACATTCATTCATTCATACATACATACATACATACATTCATACATACATACATACATACATACATACATACATACATACATACATACATACATACATACATACATACATACATACATACATACATACATACATACATACATACATACAGACAGACAGACAGGTAGACAGATAGACAGACCAACGGATGTTTCGCCCCACTCATCATCATTCACTCCGTGGATATGCCGTGTTTTTTTTGATAAGCCGAGCAGCGAGGAGTCCGAGGTTGAATTCGACAGCTCGAATTTTATTTCGGAGAGCAGTAAAGGACGAGGATCGACCTAGGACCAGGCAGTACTCGTGGGTGAGCGCAGTTTCGCACTCGTTTTTTCTAGCGAGTAGCTAAACAGACTGGCTGCTTAATCACTTCGTTTTAAATTTATTTGACAGAGTTTCAACGAGCGTTTAGAAAATAGATTATTCATGAGCTTATTCATCTTAATGACCCGATGGCAGCCCACAATGCTCCTCTATTCACGTGGGCCAGGAGCCAGAAAAAGTAGACAGGTGTAAGAATTGAAAGCTTTGTAATGGGCAGAAGTAAACCGAGCTGAAAACACTTTCTTTGCGGCAAATGTCAAGTGCGATGGTGTTTTACTGATGCGCGCCGAACTGTTTTTTTCAGCGACACAGACGCCATGGTGAATGGCCACTGCATTTGCTTTGAAACACATACAAAAAGTGTTGCAGATATGTGTACCAAACTTTTCAAAACCAGAAACAATGGGATTAGGCATGTTTTGTACACCTTTGAATTTTGTTTGTATTGTAGTGTGTTTTCTCAACTATTGATCTTTATCCCAACTTTTCATTGTTGCCATCGCAGCAAGTATTCAATTAAAAATTTTCACTCTTAATAAGTACATTATTAATGTCCATTTCATTTTGATATACTACTTCGTTAGCTTTAGTTTACGAAACAGAAATATAGTGCTAGGACTTGGTTTATTAAAAAAAAACAGAACAAAATTTAGGACAGCATTTCCCATGGCCTTTTTTTACGTGATCTCGGAACAACACCAGCTGGTCAAATTTCCCAGGATCTTCAGCTACGGCGTACCTTATATCGTGGTTCAGGGACCTTAAACCCTTCGAAATAAGAATGAATTCACACCCTCTGTTTAATTCTCCGATACTTCTGAACAGGGTTGTCAAACTCGCCAGCGGGCCGCATGCTGCAACGCAATTTAACCCCGCAAGGGCCGGGCCAGGAAAGCAAGCATAGATGAAAGTGGGAGATGGAGCGTGGCAGAGGGTAGGTTGTCGTAATTGTCAGCTAACGTTACCTTTTGCAAGAAAATCTTTTTTTTATATCTGATATACAGCTAATTTCTGAAGATTTGGCGTACAGCATGGCAACATGTGAGTACCTACCGTAATGACCTGGACGCCGATTCTAAAATACAGTTTTTGTTTGAAGGGCATGTTTCAACACAATGTGGGGCCCCGTTTCAACGATCTAGTGGCTAAGGTACTCGGCTGCTGACTCGCAGGTCGTGGGATGGAATTTCGGCTACAGCGGCATCATATTGGATTGAGGTGAAAATGGTGTAGGCTCGTGAGCTCAGATTTGGCGCATGTTAAAGAACCCCATGTGGCCGAAAATCCGGAGCCCTCCCCGACACCATCTTTCATAAGAGATGTTGTAGTGGTTCTGACACCGTAAACTCTATTCATCATTATTATTATTATTATTATTAATATCATTATTATTATTATTATTAAATCATGATGGCAGCATGGAAATCTCCACGAAAACAAATATTAATTATTATCTAAAGTTTAACGTCCCAGAACCATGATACGATTATGAAAGACGCCGTAGGGACGGGTTCCGGAAATCTCGGCCTGCTGGGGTTCTTCTACGTGCATCTAAATCTGTTTACACGGGCCTTACACATCTTTGTTTCCCTCAAAAATGCAATCGCTGCAGCAGAGAATTGATCTCATGACCTTCAGGTTAGCAGTCGACAAGAGTAACCTCTAAAGCACCACAGTGGAGCCCCCTCAACCATACTTTTTAAAAAAAGAATTAAAAACAATACAGGATGAAGATGATAATGTACCGACCACAGGCCGCAAATTAAAAGCCCGCGGGGCTGGCGTTTGAGACCCTGCTCCAAAAATTTGAGGAGCAGGAGAGGAAGCAGGCGTGCACAGAAAGAAACCGTATGCTATAAAGAGGATGTGCCAAACGGTGTCCGCGGAGGACCGCCGAATGTGGTGCTTACTTCGATCGGCGAAGTCGAAGCAGAGCAAGGTTTAGCAGGAGGGTAACCTTTAGTGTCCGGTAGCTTTCTCGATACGCGGTGATTTCATTCAAGCTCTGGCCGGAATGATACACTGCAATTGTATCGATACATGTGTGCAGAATTCCCCTTCAGGGGGAGGGGGTGAAGGCTTGTCGTAGCCCATTCCTCATGTTTAGTAAATGTGACACACTTTGTGCCCCCTTCCCTATCTTTCAGGTGAATCAAATTGGGGTGGGTCCACTGGCTACCCCTCGTGCGCACGCTTGCAGCCTAAAAGCTTGTATGCTTTCAAAAAACTATTTCTGGGACACCCAAAGAATGTCTTGAGGCAGAAAAAAAACACGAAAATGAATGCTTTTACGGGCCAAAACTATCCCGCCACATACGTACTTTCCATGTTCGTCGGGAATCAGGTCACCCGAGTCGGTGAGTTTATCGGTCTTGTCGGCCATGAACCTTCCCCCTGCGTGCAAGTGATACAGCACAATGTGAATAGTCCGCGACAGAAGTCAGCTTTAGCGTATGTCACAGAACGAGCGCTCAAAAAGGGCGCGCCGCCGAATTCTCGCGACGAAACGCCGGAGTGACGCCGCGAGGTCAACGATAAAAAAAAGAAAACAAACATCCAAGGCTCCCCGGGCGCGCGCTTCTACCCTCGGAAGCGTGTCTTCGCCGACGAACCTCCTCACCCCACATGGGCGGCCGAGCAAGCACTCGAAATTTCTAGATGGAAAGGGGCGTGTTATGCCGGGTTGAGTAATCCGTCGAGGACGGCCCTCGTACAGTCTCGCGCTTTCCCCCAGCCTTCGCTGCGCATCGCGCCGACGAAATGATGAGAATTTTGTGGAATCGCGCACGGAAGGTATTTAACCGAGCAGCGGAGATGAGAGATCAGGAGAAGATGGAAGTTAGCGCCACAGCGCGAGGGTATACCGCAGTGTAGTCGGCGAAGGTTTTGTCCGTAGAGACAAAGCAGGAGGAGAAGATAATTTCCACCTGAGGGGTGACGACTCGAGCGACAGGCAAGAGTGTGTGTTTACCGCTATCGAGCGAAGACGCGTGGCAACAGCTGCGTGTGTGAAGCCGACGTGTTTCCGGCGAAGAAGTTTCAAGCTTGGAGAGTGGCCAATTGAAGACGCGAGGTTTCCTGAAAGAGAACTTCAGGGGCAGCGGAACGACAACAACGCTGGACTTTGAGTGAGTGATTCTCGGAAGAGTAGCATCCAGACTTTTGTTCCAGGAACTTTAGACTGAATAGGTTCTCTATCTTTTTAGTCTTTAAGTGTCTTGGTTGTTCAATGCATGCGACTGCATTGTAGTGCGTATTGTTGTCTGTGTCCGTCGTTTCGAGTGTGGCTGATTGTACTGTGTAGTACGTTGTTTGATTGGTGACATATTGTACTCAACTATTGTGGAGTGTGCATACCTGTGTATTGTTTTTGATCTGCCATTTTTGAGAATATAATTTTTGTTTGGTTTATCGACTCTCGGCTCTGACTTGTTCTTTGGGCCACTGCCGGCGTCCGCTGGCGCTCCAAAAAGGACCACTTATAAATTGTCCACGCTTTTGTGGTGCGGTTCGGGGCTTGGAATTAGCCCGGCGATCGCCTCCCTAAATAACGGGACCCGTGACAATTAATCTGGCGTCCGCGACAGGACTTTTTGGTGCACAGTGTGTGCAAAGTAGTGAGAAAGAGCCTCGAGTTGTTCATAGTGCTATCGGAACGATTTTGTGTGTTGTTCAGTGTTCTCGTTAACAAGTGCAGGGGAGTGTTCCGATAGACTGATTTAGGCAGATACTTTTTACACGTGGCAAGGTTTTATTTGCGAGAAACAATGGATCTCGAAAAGTTGGTCGCTCTTGGTGAGAAGATGGGTCTTTCTGGTGCCGAACTACGGAAGTGGGTCACCCAGAAGGAAAAAGAAGAAAAAGAGAGGGCCAAAGAAGAAAAGGCAGCTGAGCTGGAAAAAGAAAGGCTGGCGGTCGAAAGAGCCAAAGCGGAAAAAGAAGCTGAGTTGGAGAGAGAGAGGTTGGCAGCTGAAAGGGCGAGAGAAGAAAGAGAAGCAAAGGAGCGACATTGAAAGAAGAAAGAGAGGCAAAAGAGCAACAGCTGAAGGAAGAAAGAGAGCAGCAATTGAAGTTCGAGCTGGAGAGAGAGAAGTTGGCAGCCGAAAGGGTGAGAGAAGAAAGAGAAGCGAGGGAACGACAGCTGAAAGAAGAAAGAGAAGTGGAGATGGCTGAAAGGGAACGGCAGCGGCAGCCCGAGATGGAACTCAAGCGGCTCCGTTTGCAACAGCGAAGTGAAACTCCCGTCCAAGCTAGAGTTGAAAGCAGTGAACGGGAAGATCATGGCTTCCGCTTGAACCCAAGCAAGCTGCTCGTCACGTTTGATGGAAGGAAGGACGACCTTGACGCGTACCTTCACAGATTTGAGACAATTGCACGGAGCCAGAATTTGCCGGAACATCAATGGGCAACTGCTTTGAGTACCTGCTTGAGTGGTGAAGCGCTCAGTGTGTACGGCAGGCTGACGCCGACCGATGCAGCCAACTACGCAAAGGTGAAAGCTGCTTTGCTGAAGCGATTTAGATTTACTGTGGAAGGAATCCGGAACAGATTTCGGACAGGAAAGCCAGCTGATGGTGAGACTGCTACGTAGTATGCCGCCCGACTTTTCCATTACTTCGACAGATGGATTGAACTTTCAGGGACAGCGCAGGAGTACGATGAGCTTAGAGAGCTCCTAATTAGAGAACAATTTCTTACTAGTTGCCACCCAAGCCTATCGCTGTACTTGAAAGAGAGGAAAGCTGAGTCCCTTGAAGGCATGCTCGAATTGGCTGATCAATTCTCGGACGCGCAAGGTGGAACTAATTTGGCCAGGGTCAAGAAGGAGTGCCATGAAGATTCGAAGAAATCGGCTCCCGAAGAAAAGAAGCGTGCACCAGAGAGCATTCCGCGATGTTTTCTGTGTAACCGAGTGGGTCATCGCGCGAGCAACTGTCGAACTAACTTTACGAGCCCTACGGTAGTAAAATGTTTTAAGTGTGGACAGACTGGGCACAAAGCAGACGCATGCCGAAACGGAGCGAGTCAAACCCACCAGGTATCCTGTGTGCAAACGGCACCGAAATCCGGTAATAATGCCATCACCGATGGATTCGTAGAGTTGAAAAATGGGGAGAAAATTCCTATTGTGGGTGCTGTAATGACAAAACAGCCAACCGGTGTTACGAAGGGAATGCCAACGCTGACTGGAAAAGTTGCGGGCAAAAAGGTTACAGTGTTAAGAGATACCGGTAGCTCCACTGTTATCGTGCGGAGAAATTTGGTACGGGAACGTGAGTTAACAGGCAAAACTAAACCAGTTTGCCTAATCGACCGTACGGTTCGGATGCTTCCCGAAGCAGAAATTGAGGTTGAAACCCCGTACTTCAGCGGAAGGGTTACTGCTCTATGCATGATGAACCCCCTGTACGACCTCGTCATCGGAAACATCGACGGGGCGCGAGGGCCTAATGATCCAGAACGATTGGGAGAAGACCCGAAGATGGAGCCCTCGCCAACCCAGCGACCGCGAGATACAGTGGAGGAGCATCCCGTGACTGATCTCACTCGAGCCCAAGGTGAAACCGCGGTGCAAGGGACAGTGAATGAGAATATGATCGTGTTGAATGAGTTCAAGTGCTGGACAGCTGGACGTACGTCGACACGACCTCAACCGACAGACAGTGTAAAGGTGACGGAGTCGGCCAGCGAGGCCAAATGTCGGGACATGAACAAGCGGGTGAATAACCGGACAGGATCGGTTGAGCGACATGACCCGCTAGCAGTGTTGGAAGGGACAACGTAGGCTGAGACGCCGCCTCAGATACCGTCGTTGGGAGGGGCTCGCCGGAACAAACTGAGCAAAAACAATAAGAAGAAATCGAGAGAGCACTGCAAGAAAGGGCGCAAGCGCCGCTCGAAATGCACCGGATAGGTGTCGAAGTCGATTTGGGATGTGTCTGACAGTGCTATATGTTAAGTTAATGTGGATGTTGTCCTGTGTCACAACTGTATGTCGAGTGAATCAGAATTTTGTTACGGTGATGAGATGTATAGTATTGTACAATTGTGATAATGAGAGAACTTTGTACATTTTTATTGTCTCTAATATGTCATGGAGTGTTGTACTCATGCACCTGTGGTTAAATTTCGTGTGTTGTGAGATTAAATTGTAATGTACCATTGCATTGAGTGATCTATTGTGAATGTGACGTGTCATGAGCGATGGACTATGTTACAGTCTTTAAGTGTATGTGGACGGTTCACGCTCGTTTGTGTGGTTTTGAATATTATGAGATAATATTCTTAAAGTGGGGGCAGTGTCACAGAACGAGCGCTCAAAAAGGGCGCGCCGCCGAATTCTCGCGACGAAACGCCGGAGTGACGCCGCGAGGTCAACGATAAAAAAAAGAAAGAAAACAAACATCCAAGGCTCCCCGGGCGCGCGCTTCTCCCCTCGGAAGCGTGGCTTCGCCGACGAACCTCCTCACCCCACATCAGCGGCTGAGCAAGCACTCAAAATTTCTGGATGGAAAGGGGCGTGTTATGCCGGGTTGAGTCATCCGTCGGGGACGGCCCTCTTACAGTCTCGCGCTTTCCCCCAGCCTTCGCTGCGCATCGCGCCGACGAAATGATCAGAATTTTCTGGAATCGCGCACGGAAGGTATTTATACGAGCAGCGGAGATGAGGGATAAGGAGAAGACGGAAGTTAGCGCCAGAGCGCGAGGGTATACCGCCGTGTAGTCGTCGAAGGTTTTGTCCGTAGAGACATAGCAGGAGAAGAAGATGATTTCCACCTGAGGGGTGACGACTCGAGCGACAGGCAAGAGTGTGTGTTTACCGCTATCGAGTGAAGACGCGTGGCAACAGCTGCGTGTGTGAAGCCGACGTGTTTCCGGCGAAGAAGTTTGAAGCTTGGGGAGTGGCCAATTGAAGACGGGAGGTTTCCTGGAAGAGAAACTTCGGCGAGGTTTCCTGGAAGAGAACTTCAAGGGCAGCGGAACGACAACAACGCTGGACTTTGAGTGAGTGATTCTCGGAAGAGTATCATCCAGACTTTTGTTCCAAGAACTTTGGACTGAATTGGTTCTCTATCTCTTTAGTCTTTAATTGTCTTGGTTGTTCAATGCATGCGACTGCATTGTAGTGCGTATTGTTGTCTGTGTCCGTCGTTTCGAGTGTGGCTGATTGTACTGTGTAGTACGTTGTTTCATTGGTGACGTATTGTGCTCAACTATTGTGGAGTGTGCATACTTGTGTATTGTTTATGATCTGCTATTTTTGAGAATATAATTTTTGTTTTGTTTATCCACTCTCGGCTCTCACTTGTTCTTTGGGCCACAGCCGGCGTCCACTGGCGCTCCAAAAAGGACCACTTCTAAATTGTCCACGCTTTCGTGGTGCGGTTCGGGGGGCCGATATTTCGGCCCTTGGAATTAGCCCGGCAATCGCCTCCCTAATTAACGGGACCCGTGACAGCGTACCATACGTGCTGAGCTTAGTGTCTTGTCAGCTGCAGACTGAGCTCGGAACTTGGGTTACTCAATCCGTGAACAGTCCTTCATGGGACCACAGGAAGAGATAAACACCCGCCCATCGTGTGCTGTATTAGTCGTTTTCCGATTACCCTCCACCACCTCTCCCCACATGTCTCATACGTTTCTCAGATGTGTAGCCTAAACCACGGTTATGTGTGTAACCGTGGTTTATGTGAAACCCTCGTTACACAGGCAGCCTAAACCACAGTTAACGTAACTGTGGCTGTGTTTAACCGCAGTTCCATTTCTGTTACACGGCACGCGAAACAGCGGTTATACCTCTATTTATGGTTGTATGGGACCGAGCTTGGCAACCCAGGTTTGGTGGTTAACGTACGCGAACCACGGTTACGCATAACCACGGACGCTAACTACAGTTTAGGCTGCCGTGTAACAAGGGTCCTTGTTGCACATAAAAGGCGAGGGCCAGCAATATTGGTGTTCATTTACGTGTCCCCTTTAACAGTGGACCATACTGTGCATTTAGCAAATATATGCATCTTCGGAGTGAATTGCGCTACGTCAGGTGGAAGTTCGGCGTTCAACTCGGCTCGTATGTGTAATTTCTTTACAAAGGCAGCCTAAAGGGTTGTTAACGTACCCGTGATTATGTGAAACCACGGATCCCGTATGTTACATCGGGCGCAACACCGTGTTTTGCCCGCCAAGCGCGGTTGTAGGAAACCGAGTTTGGCAACCCCGACATGGCGGTTATAAGCGATGACATAGCCTCCTAGATTTCCCTTGCCTGCCGGATGAGCGTGAAACGCCGGTCATCTATGGCAGCGTTGCATACGTAGGAGTAAGGGTCTTTGTACTTAGCCTTTGAGATCGGCTATTTTTGGCGTTTGCTACTAATTTCAGAGGCTTTACAAGTGACCGCCAATAATCTGGCAGGCAAGGCCGATGAAATGGCGGCGTCCATAAATGAGGGGTAGATGCCGACGAGCGCGCGTGAAAAACGAATGAACTGGACGGCATGAATTACGAAACGCCTGACTAGGCTATGGAGAAGTCGTTTGCGTTATCTGCGAATCCTTATGTGGTGATAAGGTGTATGTGTAAATAAAAGCCGAGTTGAACACCGAATTGCCGCCTGACGTAGAGCGATTTACCCCAGAGATGCATATATTCGATTAAATGTACAGTATTGTCCACTATCAAGGGCACACTCGAAAGATCACCAGCAAGATTGTGGACCCTCTAACAGCAAAGGGGATAAGGGAACAATTGTTCTGCACGTCACTGGTCTATCAAGAAGAGTCAGAACTGTCAACAACTAGTATACGACATATGCAAGTCAAACCTGCTATGCGTCTGTAAAATAGAGAAATCTAAACATCCGTGCACGCAGTTCCCTTTCAACGGTGCACCAGTCGTACTTATGTAGAACATTTCGTAAAAAATAAGTGACATATTGGCGAAGAACCGTTGATTCTCTGCTGATTAGTACGTCAGTGTGTTGCATGCAAGGTGGCGTTGGCCGCCTTGAACGCTGTGAAAACATCGGCGAACCTTTGTTGGTGGTAACCGCTGTTCAACGTGGTTAACCACGGTTGGTCGTAACCCGGTTAACCTGCCTGTCTAACAAGGGTATAACTAGATGCATAAATGCCTAGAATAGCAGAGAGCCAAGGTAGTTTGCAGGTATAGCGATGTTATATCTTTGGGAGAAGCATAGCCACGTGATAGCGACACGTGTGCAAAAGTGCGAGATGGCCCGCACTTGGTTGGTCTCAACTTTATACCGAACATGATGGCTGGGGAGCCACCAACGGCAAAATGCACATCGAGCGTCCATGTTTGTTTATTTAAAAACTACCCGCGTTGCATGGATATATCGTCATGGGTATGGAGCTATGCACCACGACACAGACGCTGAGATGGCATTCAGTGGAGAAACACGACAGCGCTGTTCTTGGTTGGACTCTCGAGTTGCCCTGTTGGGCTGCAACCCGGTGCAGTCTGTATAGTGTTTGCTAGATTAGCGCTAACAGAACAAGCTCTCTCCGTAAAAATATTACCGCAGGGTAGACGGTGTGAGCACCAAGTGTGAATTTTTCACTGCAGTAGCAATAAAACACCACAAGCTTAACTCCAACATAACCAAGGTGAAAGAAGCAATAAGGTAGCCGTGTTAATGTAACAGACAGTTCAGACGAAGCTGCAATACAGACTGCTATCGCAATGAAACCAAATTGACGGGCTTACAGTTAAACCCAAGCGCGAAACTGCAGTTAAGATGCGATACCCAGCAGCGGTGATTTTATATGTGGTATCTTCCGGTGGTAGAAGTTTGCCACGTCGCAAGATTGCGTGGTTTTTTATATTTCTTGGAATAATTCAACACTAAACTCGATCTGTTGGCCAACAGCAGCGGCAAGGAAACACATAAGGTTAACTCCAACGTAACTGTTGGTGTCTCTTAAACTTATGAGCCATCTGAATAAATAAGCCCACGCTCAAAGCCCTCTTATCATGGTCTGTTGCCTTCTTTCATACTTGTGAACATTTTCAATCAACAGGAAAATATTAAGCATATTTGAGATGCAGCATAAAGACGTAAGACTTATGCACTGCGTTTAAAATGCATAGACGCGTAATTTTAGATACGGAAGTTCCAATTACGCTGCGCTGACAATCGGCGACGCAATGACCGAATAAGGCAGGCGTTTCCTGCGCTTCTCTAAAGAGTTCAGGTGCTTTCACGAAAAGACCTGCTGCTGCCAGCTACCAGTGGCTACGCGCTCTAAATAAACTTTAGCTTCTTCACTGTATTGCCAGATGGCGCCATGTCTCATGCAGCACCCCCAGACAGAAATCTTTCGATTTTCTTTGCAACGCAACACTAAGATACGTGGCAATTTTTTTTCGACGGGCCTCTTGATGGGAGGCGTGCCCACATTTTCGCCCAGTACAAAGGAGCGGGTGCCTACCTGGTCCTGTACCGTCGTATGTCAGGTCCGATATAATGATGCTCATCTCAGTGGCGGCGAACACATTGCCCGAGACACCGTGCTTAAACGTCGTAATTGCGCCGATGGACGGGCCGTAGTAGACTGCCGTAACGCCTGCGAATATGACGTAAAAGATGGAATCCACAACCAATTAGAACAGACTTCGCCGATTGTTATAACAAAACGAGATGGCTAACATGAAATGTGCTCTAGGTAAAAGCAGGAGAACTCGCAGCAGTATAACAACTGAAAATGAAAACAAATATACCACAAACCTCACAATATTATTATTAATAATATTATCGGGACTATAACGTCCGAAAACCTCGAATACGAGACAATAACTTTAATTATTAGAGTTTTACGTCCCAAAACAACCATATGATTATGGGAGACGCTGTAGTGGAGGTTTCCGGAAATTTCGATCAGCCGGCGTTCTTTTGATGTGCGCCTAACTGTAAGCACACGAGCCTCAAGTTATTTCGTTTGCCATCCAAAATGTGGCCACCGCCACCTAGAGTCCATCCCACTACCTGCGGCTCAGCAGCCAACCACCGTAACCACTGGGCCACAATGGCGGGTCATGATTGAAAGGTGAGGCTGCCGTGAAGCAGGCCAATTTATATGCTGTAAGTTTATTCTGACTAATCGTATACGGTATATAGCTCATATAACTCATGAGGGTATATAGCTCATAAAGTTGTGTAAAATACTGTGAATACTACTAACCAAGCAATGGTGAAAGGCGCTAGGTTCGGGAGCATATTAAAATCGTTACGCTGCTCGGCTGCCGACTCATGTCGCGTCTTCGATGCCGGCTGAGTCGATTGCATTTCCATGGTAGCGAACTGCTACATACCCGTTAGGTATGTGATATCATCGCGCTTAAAAAAATACATGTATATCCACGAAGTAAATGATGATGAGTGGGTGAAGCTCCGGTGGAAGTTTGGTAAACCGTGAATCCTCCGTACATTTTGCCTCTCAGTCATCATACAAGGACGTGACACAGAAACACGAACCTGCTTGTCTCCGCGCGTCTGTCTCACTTTGGCATTGCGGGCTCTAAGCTCCGGGTCCGCGTCTCTTTGCGCCTGTTTCGCTTCGGCTCCACATGCCCTCGCCGCCTTTGGATCGGTGGTCGCTTGGGCCCGCTGCCGGTACTAAAGTCTTGCTCCGGCCTCATGGGCCCTCAGCTTCGGGTCTGCTTGTCGATGAGCCCCTGTACCTTTTGTTTTGCGAGCTCTCACTGCAGAGTCTTGACGGTGAGCCCGCGCTGCAGCCACTTTGGCGAGCCCTCTACTCGGCCACCACCTCGTCTTTCATCGGTGTTCATAACGAAAACACGTGCCGAGAGTGCGCCGCCTTGTGCGGAGGCATGCCTTCTGGTCAGTGCTTTTGAAATCACCGGAGCGAGCACGGTTGCGCCTTTAGCGGGAGCAATGAGAACTATAGCGGCTATGGCACCAACGGGAGACAAGTCCCCAGCGAAAATCTTTGTCCCTAAAACACCAGTTGGTCAAAAGGGCCTGAGCTCTGCACCACGACGTGTCTTATAAAATATCATATCGCAGTTCTGGTACGTAAAACACTGTGTATTGTCATTAATTTATATGTGGAAGGGAGCACTGCAAGATCAGAGCAACTCTGTATACTCTCGCCGGAGTTCGTTTACACCGTGGGGGAGTAGTGCAGAGTTAGCCACGAAAAATACTATTTTCTTGAAGGCAGAGTAAAAGATAGTTCGAACTTTCTGCTACTCAGCTGAAGCTCCCAATGCTTAGAACTACCGCGCCGACGTAGCATGAACAAGTCGGAATCTTCGTCTTAGGCAGATGGAGTCAAGACACGCTTGGAATCTGGCTGGCGACGCACAGCGATATATTATTGCCTCGTAATTTTAAGCCTTTGAGCGTAATCTCCCCAGATCACGCTTAAGTGCCAGTTAAATTAAGGACTTTTTCAGTGTTAAGTAAACAAAGTTCTGGAAATTGTCTACTTTTGGTTTCTTAAACAACAAAAGAGGCAGCGTTGAAGCATAGAATAGCGACAACATCTAACGCCTCGTCAGAACATAGAGATTGGGACTCGACGTAACCGCCATTGCAGTATACTCTAAAAACATCAGTTGAATTTAAAGAAAGAGTAACTTCGTGAGAAAAAAAGCGTATGTCCACAGAATTTGAACCTATCACTTCCCTAATCTCCGTCACCCACTCTACGCTGCTTTTTTTAAAAATTTCTTACACTATGCCACACTGCAAGAAGCACCCTCTTTGAAAAACAGAGCAAAACATTCGGTTTCATTTTTCTGGGTTGCATACTGAAGACAGATGTGATATTCCTGTCGAAATGGGTTCCGTATCATCATAAGGCATAGCACAGCGCTGCCGATCACGAAAGACACCGAATGACGACTCTCAAGTAAGCGGCGATATATGCCAGTACAGTGGTCGTGTGAGTGTATGGATTGTATAGCTTAGCAAGATGTTTTCTTGAGCAAGTTTTTTTATGACCCGCGAAGAAAAACTAGCAGTTCCATCTAAGAATACAACTGATGAGAGAAATTCCTTTAAAATGGGACGCAAACCACTACGCGACTGATATCCCTGCTGGCTTTCATGAAGCTGTCAGGGTAGCGTGGGGAGCGGGTGCGGGGAGCGCTGGCTGCGCTCGGTGACGGGTAAAATTGAGCGAGTGTGTGTGGGGCGTGCTCTGCGCAGCGCGAGCGCGCACCTGTAACTTTGATCGGCACGCTTGCCCGGCGATGGTGGGGTGTGGACCTTAGGAGTTTCCCTCTTGAAAATTATTGTAGCGGGAAGCAACACGCGGAGGGAGTGACGGTACTGGCGCTAACTTCCGAGTGTCTTTATTGAAGAAACTTACGTACAGCCGTCAGCACCTTTACCACGAATGCTTCGCCACGTGTCCTGCAGCAGTTTGATCGAAGCTAACACCACGTACGTTCGGGTTCTCTTGCCACGATGCTAACCATATATGCCGACATACTATCCAAGCCTACCGAGGTATTGTCTCGGCAAAAGTTCCCAGCACTTCATGGCTGGCATCAACCAAACTAGCCCTGGCCACGCGTCAAAGTGTTGGTGTTGAAGATGCCGACGGCCGTACATGTGTACACAGCACAAAAGCAGCAAGGATCATGACCTTCATGATAATGTCAAGAAGTAAAAGTTAGCAAGAAATCATGTCTATATACATTGCGTCGAAAAACCGCAATGTGGTTTAGGTGGTTGAACGCATATTTAATGAATTACAAATTAGGAACTGCTGAAGAAATGAAAAACGAATGAAAAAAAAATCAACGATGTTTGCAAATTTTAAGGTGATCACAATGGTTTTACTTGAACAGAAAGGGAATGAAAAGTATTGTTTTTTTTCTCCAAGCGGCACGTCAGTATAGATGGCAGGCGAAGTGTGCTGCGCATAAGCAAACAACAACAACAACAAAAAAACCATTTTTCTTCTCTTCAGCAGTAATACCTGTACCTCTGAAGCCAAAATTTAAACCAGAAAACGGCAACAACATTCAAAGGTGAGTAAAAAAATGCAACGAAAATAACAGCAAATAGGAGCCGCTAATAACAGTTAAAACTGAGAGGCAGAAGCAGACACAGCAAAACCAAAGGCGGCTCTCACCTCTGTGTCGACTGTCTCAGCTTTTGTCTCAGTTTTTTCTTTGTCCATGTTTTAGTGGATTTTTTTTTTGAATAACGTTCCGAAACACTGTTCGCGAGATTGTTTACTTAGGGTAATCCTATTTAGGAGGGTCCATCATTCTCAAAATCCTCTGACAGCAATCGCTTCCCGGGCCCTTGCGACCAGTGCTCGTTGGTCTTCTATATGGTTCCCGTGTGATGACCTCTCCCGTCTCGGCTAGAGGGTTTGTACGCACGTTCGTTGCGGGCTTGGCATGGGCGTGCACCCGCGGGGGGGGGCGGAGGGAGAAAGAGGGGGGTGCATTATGAGCTCCATACACCGTAATAGTAGGGAGGGGGATGCTGCAACTCAAAAGGAGGGAGGTGGTGCACGGTGCGAAGTTCGCCCCATACATTGACAGAATAGGGACGGGGGGGGGGGGGCATGCAACGAACATTTGCCCACTCCCCCCTCTTTTTGTTTTGCCATTTTAGTGGTGCCGCTGGCCCTCGAGTATTAACTATGCCAGATTGTGTCTGGCATGCCTGGTTGCCCCAAACCTGTTTCTCCCGCAGCTGCGGAGTATTTTGGCGTACCATTTGATGCTATCCCAATTACAGTTAACTGCTATCCATGGAAGAAAGCGTGAACGTAACATTAAAAAATGGCACCTTGCATGTCGAGGAACGCCAGTAGAAGCGCGGCAACCAGGTGACAAGCCATGCTTGAGCGCAGCGTCGATGTCGAGAAGTTGGATGCACGAAAGTTGAAGAATATTCGATGAACGTTTTTAACAACGTTCCAAAGCCTCCGAGTGAGCGTTTCTCTTTCTCTTCTTCTGTGTTACGAGTGCACGCGCACAAATCAGAGCACAGCCGTTTTCAGTGCATGAGAAACGATGATGATGATGACGAGTCTGAAGCCTCAACTCTGAGAGAGCATGACGATAGTTATAGCGCGAGAACAAAACGACGACACAGAGACAAGAAGGACACGTGTCCTTCTTGTCTCAAGTGTCGTCTTTTTGTTCTCGCGCTATAATTATCGTCATGCCATACCAACTAGCCCAAGCTGCCACACTTCTGAGAGAGCCTCACCTGTGCACCACTGTCATGAAGGAACAAATAATTCTTGCTCCGTGACCGCAGTCAATCGGCAACCCCACCACAGGGAAAGGCACTGGGGAGGGCTTCTAGTAACTCATGTGATAGCTCTTGGGTAATACCACTGTCACACCTGTCCCGTTTATTAGGGAGGCGATCGCCGGGCTAATTCCAAGAGCCGAAGTATCGGCCCCCCGAACCGCACCACGAAAGCGTGGACAATTTAGAAGTGGTCCTTATTGGTGCGCCAGCGGACGCCGGCTGTGGCCCAAAGAACAAGACAGAGCCGAGAGTTGATAAACAAACAAAATTATATTCTCATTAACGGCAGATCAAAACAATACACACGTATGCACACTCCACAATAGTTACATACAATACGTCACCAAACAGACAATGTACTACACAGTACAATCAACCACACTTGAAACAACGGACACAGACGACAATACGCACTACAATGCAGTCGCATGCACTGAACAACCAAGACACTTAAAGACTAAAGAGATATAAAACCTATTCAGTCCAAAGTCCTTGGAACAAAAGTCTGAATGATACTCTTCCGAGAATCACTCACTCAAAGTCCAGCGTTGTTGTCGTTCCGTAGTTCTCGAAGTTTCTCTTCCAGGAAACCTCGCGTCCTCAAATGGCCACCCTCCGAGCTTCAAACTTCTTCGCCGGAAATCCGTCGGCTTCACACACGCAGCTGTTGCCCGCGTCTTCGCTCGATAGCGGTAAACCCACGCTCTTGCCTGTAGCTCGAGCCGTCCCTACGGACCAAAAACTTCGCCGACTACACGGCGGACTCTCACTTCCGTCTCCTCCTGTTCTGTCACTACGGGCAGAACCTTCGCCGACTACACGGCGGAATTCCTACGCGCTCTGGCGTTAACTTCCGTCACCTCCTGTTCTGTCGTCTCGGCCGCTCGATTAAATACCTTCCGCGCCACCTTCCAGAAATTTCTGGTCATTTCGTCGGCGCGATACGCGGCGAAAGCTGGGAAGAGGGCGAGACAGTTGGAATGCCCTCTCCGGCCGGTGAGTCAACTCGGTATGGCCCCGCCCACTTCTTTCTGGAAAAATCGCGGGCTTGCTGGGCCGCCTATGTGGGGTGAGGAGGTTCGTCTGCGAAGCCGTGCTTCTGCGGAGAGAGCGCGCGCCCGGGAGCCCTCGATGTTTGCTTTCTTTTTTTTCTCTTTTTACCTCGCGGCGTTTCTGCCGCCCGTTGTCGCAAGGATTTGGCGGCGCGCTCTTGTTTAGCGCTCGTTCTGTGACACTGCCCCCCACTTTAAGAATATTATCTCATAATATTCAAAAACCACACAGACGAGCGCGAACAGTCACCACACATTCTCACAGACTGTAACACAATCCGTCGCTCATGACACTTCACATTCACAATATATCACTCAATACAATCGTACATTGTAGTTCAATTCCACAACACATGAAATATAGCCACAGGTACATGCCTACAACACTTCATCACACATTCTAAACAATACAACCGTACAAAGTTCTGTCTATCCAACAATTATACAACACCATACATCACACCATCGCACAGAACACCGACTCACTCGACATACACTTGAGACACAGGATAACAAGAACCTTAACACAACATATGTCACTCAGCTCTGCCAAACACATTCTGATTCCACCTCAGCTCCTATCTTGAGTACTTCGAACAGCGCTTGCGCCCCTTTTTGCGGTGCTCGCTCGATCTCTTCTTGTGCTTCCACGTTCTTTTTCGGCGAGCCCTTTCCAACGACGATATCTGAGGCGTCGTCTCAGCCCCCGCTGTCTCTTCCGACACCGTTAACGCGTCATTACATCCGACGGGTCCTGTCTGTTTATTTACCCGCTTGATAATGCCTCTACATTTTTCCCGGCTGGCCAACTCCGTCTCCTTTACACTGTCGGTCGGTTGAGGTCGTGCCGACGTAAGTCCAGTTGCTCGGCCCGTGAACTTATTCGACACGATCGTCTTCTCCTTCGCTGTCTCTTGCGCCGCAGCTTCACCTTGGGCTCTAGTGAGATCCGTCATGGGATGCTCCTCCACTGTATCTCGCGGCCGCTGTGTTGGCGAGGGCTCTATCTTCGGGTCTTCTCCCAAACATTCTGGATCACTTGGCCCTCGCGCCCCGTCGATGTTTCCGATGACCAGGTCATACAGGGGGGTCGTCATGCATAAAGCAGTAACCTTACCGCTGAAGTACGGGGTTTCAACCTCAATTTCTGCTTCGGGAAGCATCCGGACCGTACGGTCAATTAGGCAAACCGGTTTCGTTCTGCCTGTCAACTCTCTTTCCCGTACCAAATTTCTCCTCACGATAACCGTGGAGCTACCGGTGTCTCTTAGTACCGTAATCTTCTTGCCTGCAATCTTTCCAGGAAGCGTTGGCATTCCCTTCATAACACCGGTTGGCTGTTTTGACATTACAGCCCCCACAATAGGAATTTTCTCCCCATTCTTCAACTCTACGAATCCATCAGTGACGGCATTATTATCAGATTTCGGTGCTGCTTGCACACAGGATACCTGGTGAGTTTGACTCACTCCGTTCCGACATGCATCTGCTTTGTGCCCAGTCTGACCACACTTGAAACATTTTACAACCGTAGGGCTCGTAAAGATCGTTCGACAGTTTTTCGCGCGATGACCCACTCGGTTGCACAGAAAACATCGCGGAATGCTCTCTGGTGCACGCTTCTTTTCTTCGGGAGCCAATTTCTTCGAATCCTCGGGACCCTCCTTCTTGACTTTGGCCAAATTAGTGCCACCTTGCGCTTCCAAGAATTGATCAGCTAATTCAAGCATGTCTTCAAGTGACTTAGCTCTCCTCTCTTTCAAGTACAGCGACAGGCTTGGGTGGCAACTAGTAAGAAATTGTTCTCTAATTAGGAGCTCTCTAAGCTCCTCGTACTCCTGGGCTGTCCCTGAAAGTTCAATCCATCTGTCGAAATAATGGCAAAGTCGGGCGGCATACTGCGTAGCCGTTTCACCATCAGCTGGCTTTCCTGTCCGAAACCTGTCCCGGAATCCTTCCACGGTAAATCTAAATCGCTTCAACAAAGCAGCTTTCACCTTTGCATAGTTGGCCGCATCGGTCGGCGTCAGCCTACCGTACACACTGAGCGCTTCACCACTCAAGCAGGTACTCAAAGCAGTTGCCCATTGCTGTTCCGGCCAATTCTGGCTCCTTGCAATCGTCTCAAATCGGTGAAGGTACGCGTCAAGGTCGTCCTTCCTTTCATCAAACGCTACGAGCAGCTTGCTTGGGTTCAAGCGGAAGCCGTGATCTTCCCGTTCGCTGCTTTCAACTCTAGCTTGGACGGGAGTTTCGCTTCGCTGTTGCAAACGGAGCCGCTCGAGTTCCATCTCGTGCTGCCGCTGCCGTTCCCTTTCAGCCATCTCCGCTTCTCTTTCTTCTCTCGCCCTTTCGGCTGCCAACTTTTCTCTCTCCAGCTCCAACTTCAACTGCTGCTCTCTTTCTTCCTTCGCTCTCTCAGCTGCCAACCTCTCTCGTTCTAACTCAGCTGCTTTTTCTTCCTTGGCTCTCTCCGCTGCCAACCTCTCTCTCTCCACCGCCTCTTTCTCCTTCTGGCTTACCCACTTCCGTAGTTCGGCGCCAGAAAGACCCATCTTCTCACCAAGCGCAACTAACTTTTCGAGATCCATTGTGTCTCGCAACTCGCAAATAAAACCTTGCCGCGTGCAAAAAGTATCTGCCTAAATCAGTCTATCGGAACACTCCCCTGCACTCGTTAACGAGAACACTGAACAACACACAAAATCGTTCCGATAGCACTATCAACAACTCGAGGCTCTTTCTCACTACTTTGGACACACTGTGCACCAAAAGGTCCTGTATCGCGGACGCCAGATTAATTGTCACACCTGTCCCGTTTATTAGGGAGGCGATCGCCGGGCTAATTCCAAGAGCCGAAGTATCGGCCCCCCGAACCGCACCACGAAAGCGTGGACAATTTAGAAGTGGTCCTTATTGGTGCGCCAGCGGACGCCGGCTGTGGCCCAAAGAACAAGACAGAGCCGAGAGTTGATAAACAAACAAAATTATATTCTCATTAACGGCAGATCAAAACAATACACACGTATGCACACTCCACAATAGTTACATACAATACGTCACCAAACAGACAATGTACTACACAGTACAATCAACCACACTTGAAACAACGGACACAGACGACAATACGCACTACAATGCAGTCGCATGCACTGAACAACCAAGACACTTAAAGACTAAAGAGATATAAAACCTATTCAGTCCAAAGTCCTTGGAACAGAAGTCTGAATGATACTCTTCCGAGAATCACTCACTCAAAGTCCAGCGTTGTTGTCGTTCCGTAGTTCTCGAAGTTTCTCTTCCAGGAAACCTCGCGTCCTCAAATGGCCACCCTCCGAGCTTCAAACTTCTTCGCCGGAAATCCGTCGGCTTCACACACGCAGCTGTTGCCCGCGTCTTCGCTCGATAGCGGTAAACCCACGCTCTTGCCTGTAGCTCGAGCCGTCCCTACGGACCAAAAACTTCGCCGACTACACGGCGGACTCTCACTTCCGTCTCCTCCTGTTCTGTCACTACGGGCAGAACCTTCGCCAACTACACGGCGGAATTCCTACGCGCTCTGGCGTTAACTTCCGTCACCTCCTGTTCTGTCGTCTCGGCCGCTCGATTAAATACCTTCCGCGCCACCTTCCAGAAATTTCTGGTCATTTCGTCGGCGCGATACGCGGCGAAAGCTGGGAAGAGGGCGAGACAGTTGGAATGCCCTCTCCGGCCGGTGAGTCAACTCGGTATGGCCCCGCCCACTTCTTTCTGGAAAAATCGCGGGCTTGCTGGGCCGCCGATGTGGGGTGAGGAGGTTCGTCTGCGAAGCCGTGCTTCTGCGGAGAGAGCGCGCGCCCGGGAGCCCTCGATGTTTGCTTTCTTTTTTTTCTCTTTTTACCTCGCGGCGTTTCTGCCGCCCGTTGTCGCAAGGATTTGGCGGCGCGCTCTTGTTTAGCGCTCGTTCTGTGACAACCACATCGCCAGTGTGTGTCACAGTTTCAAGGATTTATACTCTGCTCTACTAAAACTGTCTTTTTGCGAGCTCCACACGCATTAGTGGCCCTGTTATGTATACATCACAGCGTAAAAAAACTATAGACCATCTTCCCGAAGCTGCTTCGCAATCCTGATGGGATGTGAAGCAGCAGTGGTGCGCTCGGCGTGCACCCGGCTTAAGTTTTTTAATGTGCGGAGGGAGCACTTAAGGGGGGCGTCGTCTGCTGTCGTGTGGCCGTCGTCGGTTGACGCAACGCTTAACGTGTAGCATAGTGGCATGTGCTCACGCCAAGGAGAAGTATCTGTCCTCTCGTACTTTGAGCGCCTAGGGGATGATCACTTAGTGTAACAAAGTGAAAATGACTTAAAAAATGAAAGAAAATGAAGGAAATCGCCATACAGTAGAAAGAGGAAGAAAAAGAAATAGATGAAAAAATAGGCAGAATGAGTTAAAAAAGAGATAAAGAGAGAAGAATAAATGAATATAAATAATCATAGCGAAAATGAACAGAAAACCGAATTAAGAGCAACCAAGAAGGTGGCCCAGCTCCGTAATTTCTTCAAGCTTGGCACCCCTACAGATAAAGGCCGCTTTAAATTTCTTTCCTTGTGGCTTTATTACTTCTTGATTTCACATGTGTTTGTGCGTCTTCATTAATGTTATAGTTATGACGGAATTGGTGGCTATAATTTAACCGACCCTTCCATGTTCTTCCGCTACAACTAAATAAAAAACAGCTATGGAAACAGAAAAAAACGAAGGGGAGAAAGCGCGCGCGCGCGTCGCGTTCTATGTGCGAGTTCATCAGTACCATCATCAACATCTGGGCGGGGCTCGAAGCTCGCGAAGCAGGAGCTGCTGGTCTTCTCCGAAAAGCACCTCTTGGTTCACCGCTACGATCGTGTCTTACCAGCGAGTTCGTTCCACTGTGCCAAGGCCGTGGGTCGTCTCCTGTGCAGCTCCATCGAGGAGCCGCTGGGCGACGAGATGTCGAGCAGCATCTGGGAGCAGGTCCGTGAGAAGCTTAAGCCTTTCGTCGAGACAGAAATGAAGGTATGTAGGCGCGTGCTTTGCGAGGAATCGGCAGCGGCGGCTTGCACAGTTTCACACGTTTTTCGCAGACGGCTCTACTAACGAAGAGCTAGAAGAGTTAGGGTAGGGTCTTGTGTTGTGTCATTATCGTTTCAGTTTCGTTCTTTTCATTTCACACGAGAGGTGTGTTGTGTATGCGTCTCTGTCCTGTATGTGTGTCTGTGTCCTTGAAAATAAAGGGGAGATTCGAGGCGGTCCGTAGTCCTTCTTCAGACACTACGCCTAGTTGGTTATATGTAGTTTAACAGCGCGTTGAGACAGAAAATACGATGCAGTTAGGGACTGTTACGCCTGCGAGTCCACACCAAACGTCAATGCCTCTGCAAAAGGCAATCTGTGGCAAGGCCAGCAATCGAGCCCACCTGACGCGATCAACTCAACGACGTCATCAAGCGGCGGCGTCGGTCTGTCACGCAACGCATCACGAGCTCCCTCAGCCCGCGAGCCCGTTGAAGGTATCGGCGCCTTCCAGTCTGGCGAGTCTTACGCAATGTGGGGGAACTTCACTCGTCTTTGGCTGCAACCATGCGCAGCAATCGGCGCCTTTGAGTCTGGCGAGTCTTACGCAATGCGTGGCGACATCACCTCGTCCTTGGTGCAACCACGCGCAGCGGTGGGCCCCATAGGAAGATTCCGACATCATGGCCAGCGGCGCTTTTGGTTGGATATTTGGTTATTCAAATGATTCACCCGGTTCCTATAAAAAAAAAAAGCCGTGCGGCGCGTCGCTAGCAGCAGACTTATGTGTCAGAGAAGAGAGCTTGGCTGTTCCAGTCCTTAAGTTGTCGGTCCCAGAGCCGAATTTGTACCGCCCCTTTTTCTTTGCTGTACATAAACTTTGCCTTAACTCACCGTGGTCTCGCCCGTTCGCCTATCAGCTTTGCGCAGAAGCAGTCGCGAGCTGAGTAACACGCGCTACCAAACGGCTGGTGACCGTGTCGGCGGAGATCGGAGCAGTGGCGCCTTCGGGACGGTGTTAGCGTCTCGTCTTCTCAACAGGACGCAAGGAGACAAGACAAGCATAATCGTATAAATTGGAGCGCCTGCCTGCGACGTTTTTTTACGTGTGTCTTAGTTGGACACTGCAAAGTTCAACAAGGATTAGCTTTCCGTTATGTTCAAGATTGTCCGAGAAGTAAGTGCTTACTAAGCACGCTCGAGTTTTAAAAAAAATGTTACGCAATTGCACATAAAGAAACAACGCATTTTTGGCGCCATCGCTGCATAATAAAGAAGAAACTTCACTAACGAGGCAGGAAAGAGTGAAACATAGACGTGAAGGGGCCCTGCAACAATTTTGAAACATCATCAGAAACTGCTGCCGAACGGTAGCAGAGGCTCAATATAGCGCAGCACACGGCCTGGAATTCATGATAAATTCTCAAAGTCAGCTAAAAAATTCGCTTCTCTCGAAAAAGGACGATACAAGCTAAAACATTTATTGTATCAGCCATTGCATCAGCCATTGATTGATTTGAGCTTCCCACGCTCTGTCGTTACTTGGGCCGTCGTGGGAGGCCGTGACTTGTTCAAGCGAGCACGCGTGATTGCACTGAAAAATCACGTCGAAGAAACTATGAAAAAGTGCTGAATATTACAAGGCGTGCCTGACGTATTTTCTTTCTCCGTGTCGTCCCGCTTTGCTTAGCTTCCCGCACTTTAGTTGGGACGACAGCAGAGAGAGTGCAATTGCAGCGTGCGAAAAATCTTAGTGACTCCACTCGTACTGTACAGATACTAAAAATGTTTTCGGCGGTTATTTTGTGAGGCAATATCTCTTTCAATGAATTCATTGCAAGGCTACTTCAAAAAGTGTTGCAGGGTTTCTCTGCATAATCTAGTTGGTGAGCAAGGTTTGTACTGATTCTTTCTTAGCAATTAAACTTCACTTCCAAGCTCTAAATGGTCCTTGAGAAACCACTGGCCTATTTCGCTGCTGGCATCTCCTAAACTGTGTTCATCATGCCCCTTTGTGAGCTGCAAAAACCTGGTAATGGACGAGCGCAGTGCGTGTGGAGTAGCCCGAATACTTTTATATGTGTCTTTGACAAGGCTATTGTAATTTTCACCTACTTACAAATCAACACTCAAGCCTGCATGGGCGAAAATTCAGAAAAAAATTAAAAGGGGGGACAAATTTGCCGTGGTAGGTATTCTGTTCAGTATTATCTGTAACAGATTGAGTGGTAGTTGATTTCAGTAGTTTCAAAGAGCTCAGAGGTATTGAACCCGGGTACACGCTACAAAGTATAAATGCGATGAAAATGTTAAGTTCGCTATGGCCCACTGTGCAGCCATTCAGACACATCATGTTGGCAACCAGCATCCCCCCCCCCTCTTCTATCTGAGCACAAGAGGGGTTCAGTACTTCCCTGCCCCCTAGCTCTACGTCTTACGCCACCGCAAGCTTGCACTTATCGTTAGAGCTTTACGTAAGCTCCAGTGGTACCGAATTTAGAAATTGCCTCTCTCGTAGAGTACACTGTATCTCTCGTGCAAGCAAACATGTGGCATTAATCCTACTGTATTGTTAAAGCACACCGTCATAACTCAAAAGCGGCTTGCCTGCAGCGCGAATAAAGCACGCGAACTATTTCACTCGTACATCCTGCGCAGGTAGATAGATCTATCTATCTATCTATCTATCTATCTATCTATCTATCTATCTATCTATCTATCTATCTATCTATCTATCTATCTATATATCTATCTATCTATCTATCTATCTATCTATCTATCTATCTATCTATCTATCTATCTATCTATCTATCTATCTATCTATCTATCTATCTATCTATCTATATATCTATCTATCTATCTATCTATCTATCTATCTATCTATCTATCTATCTATCTATCTATCTATCTATCTATCTATCTATCTATCTATCTATCTATCTATCTATCTATCTATCTATCTATCTATCTATCTATCTATCTATCTATCTATCTATCTATCTATCTATCTAGTGGCTGGCTGGCTAGCTAGCTAGCCAGCCACTTACGTTTGGGTGCTCTCGTGGTTACCCCCTTAACTTGGCGTGAACCAAAATTAGCCTGGGAGGGTAAGGTGGTTCGACGAATATGACGCGCTCGTCACAATCCCATCACATACGTCGTCAAAACATAGCGCCTGACAGTGGCACATACCCATAGTCGGGTATGTGCCGCTGGTATGTGGGTATGTGACACAGGTGATTGACACTTAGTATCCACCCAGGAACGATGACAACACACATCGGAAATTTTAACGCACGAGCGTTAATACCCGACATTGGTAGCGTCGACCCGTCGAATGCAAAGAATGAATGTCAGGGTCCCAGCTGGAATCTAACCCAAGCATTCTGCGTGGCATTGAGCATTTTACCACACAGCTACACCAGGTCTCGGAACGACTTTTCAAATAGATACTAATCTTCGTGAAACGTCTATAGTGGTTGCAGTGCTGCCTACCCAATTTTATAAACATTACATATGTACTCATTCGATACAGCCGTCGCGTCGGGTTGATGCCAATCGGGATTAGTTGCCATGCCCTGAAGGTTGTTTATGTAGCAATGTCCAGGGCCAGAGTCCTCACGAGCATCAGCGCTTCATACCAGCTTCTGGTATTGCTAATACGCATGTTACATATAACATCGTTGCGCAAGTGCAAAAAATTGGTTATATAAACATCTGCAACTCTTCAACATATGTCTGTGCGTGCAACATTTGTACATGTATTTAATGCCATTTCATGACGTGTCGCTCAATAAAAAAATTGCAACACGGTCACCTTCCCTCCGCATGCTTAGCATAACGTCGATTATCAGGCACGTGGGATCTGCCGAATTTTTTTTAGCACTAGCTCATTATTCGCTTCGTTATAGTGCATGCTGAAATGGTGGTCAAGTAAAGGGTATTGATGTTTTTACATCGATCACACGTTTTGTAGCGCAATCTGGCCAACGAGATGCCACCTCTTGTCCACTGTTGGTCATCTGGTGCAGGGATTTTGTTGCATACAAGTGGCACAAGCTTGCTCTCTTCAAAGAACTGTGCTGGCCTGATACTCGAGATCGCATATTTTTGAAAGGTGGGTGGCAGGACAGGAACACGCCCGACGCTTTAGCTGAATTTGTAGAATAACAGAGACGTTATCCGAAGGTTCTAGGTTTGGTTCCTACCGTCAGCAACTTGTCCGTTCATCCACTTCAATTTCCTCAAGTTAATGCTTCATTGTCTGTTAGTCTCATTGGGTGGTGTCTGGTAAAAGAAAAAGCCAGGCCTTCATCAACTCGTCTTGCTTCAAGCAGACGTGTATGCAATAATTTGTGAAGAGTGAATATCTTAAGTTTTCTATAGGACTTACCAACAACTTATCCTGCTACCCAGGTCATTGCACACGAAACGCGTCTTCGTGTTGGTCTGCAAGACGTACTACGGCGAAATCCGGTCCTGGTTTGTGACTCAGGGTTTCATCTTGATCGACCTGATGATCAGTGGCCTCTTCTACCCCGACGATCCGACCATGTTTGCTAACGTCGCCAAACGCACCATTACGAAGCACTTCCGCTGCTACATGACTAGTCTGGAGATGCCCATGAACTCGATGGCGGCCATGTTCAGCTGGACGAAAGGGATGCTACGCAGTACCAAGCTGGACGACGACTCCAGGCTAGTCGACTTTGCCAGGATGCTAGAGAAGGTGGTTGCCCCGCTTTTCCTGTCCAGGTACATGTCGCAAGACATCGAAATCTGTTCCGAAGGATTGGGCACCGTGCGCAGGAGGGACTATTTGAACACACTTGAATCAATCGCCAACGTATCCGTGCAAATGGCGTCAGTGTACAAGCAAGTCTTGATGAAAGAGGCAATCGCCATAATAGTCGCCTTCTCCCAGCACAGGGCTGGGAGAAGGCGACTTTTTTGTTTCGGTAGATGGAAGCCACGGCGAACAAAACGCGCTAAACGATCTTATATTTGCTAAGCCGTTCGTTTCGTTAGACGGATGCAACGACAAGTAGCAAGCGCTGGTTGCTTTCCGTTGTTATAATCTAAGAAATAAAAGAAACTTTACGATCGAAACGCCCGTCTCATTTTTAACGCGTTGAATAGCTCGTTGTGCGTTAGTTTTGAGCGAGAACTGTTTTCCGCAAACCAAATACAAAAGGTGCAAACAAATTTATTACTTTTTTGGTTTGATTGAAAATCGAACAATGTTTAAGAATCCCATAGCTAGCCATTTCACCTCCCCCGAAATGTGGCCACCGCCACTGGGATGTGACCACCGCCATCATCGGGTTAGCAGCTGAGTACCTTAGCCACTTATCCACCACAGCACATCATTCAGATACATATCTATTCACTCAGAGTATTCTCAAGTGAAAGCAATGGGTTCGTTAGTTCGAGTAGTTTTCTTGATAATACAAGTGAATATTTTATCCATCGATTCTTTAACGCAATGTCCTTACTATCCGCTCAACCCTTTCAGTACGTAGTTTTAATGGTCTCAGCTCTAGGCATTATTAACATCATCACCAGCTGGCCGATTCCGCGGAAGATCAAAAAAACGTGGTATACTTGATATCTCCTATTTTCCTCGTACGTTTTATACCATACCCGTGTGATTTAACAGCTTGAAATTACAATTTTTTTCAACTAACAATTTTTTTGAACCAAGAAAAAAATGAAAAGCATCGCCGGGTCACGACGGCCATTTTTTGAAAAGTGGGTTTTCGAGAATTCATGCTAACAGTGGCACAAGCTATATATCAGAAATTGTTTTTGCTTAGCACAGCTAGAAGTAATGAAGAAATAGCTTATATAATTTTATCCAGCTCTGGGCAACCTAGGTATTTCGAAGTATTATCGAAAAACGCCATGTTTATAAAAGTCGCTCGTTTTTTTTTGGGGCCAGATTCTGTTTTTGTGCTGTGAATGGTATAGCTTGTTCATACTTCCAGCATTGATAGCACCTTAAATGAGTAATTATTCTCTGCATTTTAATTTGTCCAGAAGTTTTCAAAGGAGTGAATTTTGTCGCTCTAAACATGAAAACCTATATAAAAAACACTCTCAATTTCGCTCAATGTTTTTTTAAATTGTACTCGGTAAACTGCGTTATTATATTCTGAAAAAAAAATGTTGGCTCAATTTGATGAGAACAAACTTCTTTATTTTCAAATATTGCGTTTTCAGAGTGTGTTCACTTCCATGTTCACTTCCATATATTTTTCGGCAAAAAATACAATAACGCTGTTTTCCTTTTTCTGATTGTGCGAAATAACATTAGTGCGTTATTTACTGAGAGTATAAATGTTCTCCTCAAAAACGACATTTTGAATGAAATGCATACTTGTATATTTCTTAACGATTACGCAAAAATAAAAAAAAGGAGGGCACAAGAATCAACACTGACACGAGCAGCATTAACAACTCTTGTGTGGGTAATTTTTATCCTTATATTTTCTTGCGCAAACTGGTTAAAATAAACTTTTTCAACTCTAAAAATATAAAAAATACGAGCAAACCAGGAGATATCAAGTATAGCACGTTTTTCGGTCTTTCGTGGAATCGACCAGCAGCATCGGCAACAGTAGCAGCCTGACTATACGCGCTGCATGTTCCTCCAATCAACCCCGTCCTGTACTTTCTGCGGCCGCGTCTTACGCGTAAACTTCCTTCTTAATCTCATCTGTCCCCCCTAATTTTCTGTCTCCCTCTCACGTGGTTGGCTTCTCTTGGAATCCAGTCTAATGCCATTTAGATAACTTCACGCCTGATCACTGTGTCTGCCTCAGCCTCTGACATCACTCCGTTGTGACCGGCGTGTTTTCACTGCACAGACGTGCCTAGCTTGATCTCGTTGCTCGGTAGACAGATTGGCAAGCCCGACAAACGTTTTCCCGGAGGGCTGGTGTGCTTGTTAACGACATGAGAAGCCCGTCTTTTTCTGTGTCCGTACTCCGTAACCTGCTGCGTGAATATGTGACGTGTTTTGTGCACTGGATATTCGCAATCTGTACGGCTGAAAATCTGAATGGTTGGGCGATGCTGCGTGGCGAATTGTCGTGGCAAAGGGATCGAAATTGCGAGCGTTCTCGTTTCCTAAGGACAACCGAAGAACGAAATGGGAGTGTGTCGTTCGTCAAACTGACGTCGAGATTCGTTTTCTTGCTGACTTGAAGGCACGTGTGCCCGTACTACATATTACTAATTGGTTCCGATCGCCCCATCTCGACTATGTTCTGTTCTTCCTCTAAGACAAAGGTGTCACGTGTGCTTCTGACTTGTTGGCGTAAGCCCTGGCGTTAAAGTATTAAACGCGGATGGCAGTACGCTCTCCGAACAGGCGTGTTTCCTTCAGGGTGGGCAAACATTTTGCTATTGGCGATTAGCGCTACGGACTTGTGTTGCTTTCATTAACGTGGTTGATAAAAATGGAAGGGATGACTTAGTGCATCGGTTTTGTGCATATTGTGAGCACGACAAGCGAATGACTCTTTATTCTGTTTGTAATTATCATCACCTGTACATCTTCTTCATCTAAGAATATCATCACCAGCGTGATTGAGCTCTAGCCTGGCCGAATAAACCGGTTCCTCACAAGTGGTGAGAATAAAGAGTCATTCGCTTGTCGCGCTCACAATATAGTGTTTTCTTTCCGCTATTCATACCCCTTTATTGTGGTCACCACCTTAGCATAATTTGTTTCCTTGAAATTCAGATGAGTGTCTACACTTACAGTAAAACGCTTTCTTAATTGGTTTTCTATTATGATTTCTACTTCGAGCTAGAATATTTAAGAACCATTACCAAAATATAGGGATACAAAAATCGCAAAAATTGGCAGTGAAGTGGAAGCGCCCAAAGGGGCTACATGGTTTATTATGAACCAAGTACTAATATTTTTCTCAGGACCTAAATTATATGACCAACTGCGCCCCATTGCGAGAGTGCCCAGTGCAAAAGAGGAAACGCTACTTCTTGTGTCAGTCACAACTTTGTTTTTGTGAACCGAAAGATGCTGCGTAGAGAGGCTGCGCAGTACGTGATTTTATTACGACATTTGCGGACACGAAAGCATGGTAAAGCCCACAGCTACAGTAAAGTAAGGCTTTACACTTGTATAGTGACGTACAGAGCGTTTATGCCAAGTCATAGTTAAAGGTAAAAAAGAAACATCGAAGCATGGTATAGCTCACAGCTACTGTAAAGAATGCTTTATAACTTGTCTAGTAATACCGCTGAACGTTAATAAAATATCATGCTATCACGTTAATAATAAAAACATATACACGATTACGCTTCCCACAATCACTGGGGAGATAAGGTGGAGGCAGGCAGTACAGATTGTCCCGCACCACGTACACCAGTCAAGTTTCACGATTCGTTGTTCCTGTAGTCCTTCCAACAGATATGGCTGAACATCGGTGGCACTATCTTCAGAAGCCACGTCGGCTTAGGTTGAGGAAAAATTTTCTAAACTCCTTGAGGCGCTCGAAAGGACCAGTGGGGTGGCATTTCTTGGAGAGATCGGTCAGATGGACGTTGAAAAGAAACCACGTCAAATTGGCCCTCCTCCTTCTGCTGTTCATGACAAACCCGGCCTGATAAAGAGGTGGAGGGAGAGAGAGATAGATCGATTACGGGAGGGTATATCAAGCGCAAATGTTCATGTAGAAGTGCTTCAAAATTAGCCTCTCAATGGACTCTTTTCATAATTCTCAAGTGTACTTCTCTGCACTGCATATTGGAACAAGTATTAGCGGCAGCTTTCGTGCCTCAAGTGGAGACGCGGTCCTATTTGAACGCGCCAGGACTTGTCTATTGTAAGTGTTTATATAAAAGAAGGCGACGCAATATTGTCCATGACATTGCGTATGTAAACTAGTTTTGAACAGACAATTTCCACCAAGTTACAAGCTGCCATTAGTTGTTCAAACTGCGTGGCACAAAAGCTAATTTTACAAATTTAAAAAGGGTCTAGAACGATGACATGAACAGACGTTATACGGTTGAACGTGGAGGTATATAATGTGTAGGGGATCGCGATAAAGTTCTATATATAAGCAATGTCAGATATCAAAAGTTCTTACAAAGACAAAATACAGTCAACTAAATTTTACAACCATAAGATAGCTACAGTACGGTACACTGTTAAAGAGAACACTGCAGTGAGCCGCTTTCGTATGGTTGGCACTCTATAAGTGCAAGTGGATGTGGAAAATGTTTTTGCACGGCACGAGTTGGCCAAAAGAAGTCAGTACTGTCTGCCACGAGTAGTGTTAAGCTAATTGAAGTCAATACGCTTTTGCGAATCCGCACACACCCCGCGCGCAAGTATTTTCTTTATCAGTTTACACGTATGAACAATAATTTGTTATATGTGGTTTCAGCCGCATATTTATTTCGAAGAGCTAGGTGGCTCGATTGATTGATTTGATTAGAAATTATAAGAGACGCCGTAGTGGAGTGCTGCAGGAGTTTGGACCACCCGGGGTTCTTTAACGTGCTCTCAAATCTGAGCACACTGGCCTACAACATTTCCGCCTCCATCAAAAATGCAGCCGCCGCAGCCGGGATTCGATCCCGCGATTCGCGGGTCAGCAGCCGAGTACCTTAGCCACTAGACCACCGCGGCGGGGCGAGCTAGGTGACTCTTCGAACGTGGAATTTACGGAGTTTTCAATTAGGGGTTCCTTAAGTTTGGGGCCCCAAAGCGCATTGCGTGTGCTCGCTTTGGCTCAACCAGAAGCTAAGAGTTTTCGAATGGGACTCGCCTTATCCGTCACTTCAGTGGGTGCCGTGGCGTTTTTCTGACGCAAAGCTTTGGGGCCGTGCTTTGGCGCTCCCGCCAAGTTCGAGAAATAACGTCCTACAACGCATAACCTAAACCCTGTTTGGGTTTCTCGCATGCGCGGAAGCCTCGACGCCATTTCTTCGGGGTTCCAATACAATAGGTGTCCCTATTAAAAAATACTCCCCTTTACGCAAGACATGGTTGGCAAAAGTGGTGGAGTCTCCTGAACGCCGCAACGGTAACAGAAGGCGCTGACTTCATGACTCTCCCACGCTTAATGCACATATACACCCCATAAACTGGACAGGTAGATAGTTGCCGTGGTAGATGAGTTGATAGAGCATCGGACGTGCTATTCGAAGGCCACAGGTTTCGTTTCTGCCTACGGTAAGTTATTTTTTCGTCTATTTGTCTTTGTTCACATTTACATATTAATATTACCGTCCCCTATAATTTTCTTGGCATCATTGTCTGTTAGTTTTCCTTAACAATGTACATAACAAAAAAAGGAGCCCTCAACGGAGTCGTGCGATATTTTTGCGACAGCTTTCTTTAGCATTGGAACGCGTGTAGCAATGATTGCTGAGGCGACTACAACAAGAATGATGGAAGTGGGTGCACGAAAAGCGAAGTTATGACTCCGCAAAGTTCAGAACTCGAGCAGACAACAACGGGAAACGTTCTCTTTCACATTTCACTCGCCTGCTGATGCCAAAGACTGCAGAGTTTTGTAAAAGCATACCAGAAGTATCGCCTCATGGTAGCCTTCACACAATACCTCGCTACAGCATCTTTTGATGGCGTCGTCGGCATGGTTACGACTAACCACGTGCGTCGGGTAGCACATGCTACCGTGGTCACACGAAAGATACATGCATGCACTTAGGTTGGGTTCATTTGTCGGTTTGCATGCAAGACGCGTTTGACGGCAACGCTGGCGTCCATTGAATGTCGCATTTTTGGTGGCGTGCGTTTCGGCCTTTAGATGCTGGCGCACCATAGCCTCATTCGCATACTAAACCCCGTATTCAAAAACGCTACTTGACATGAACTTGACTTGAAACCACCTTCAATGCAGCGCGTTCGCAACGCGTCTGTGTGTTTGTGCTGCCTTGGCACGGCCTAAAGACATAGCGCTTGAAACGCGTTTGTGCAGCACTGAAGTCGGTGGCAAGTCAAGATCAAGTCAAGCAGCGTTTCTGAATGCGGGGGTAAGAGTCATGTACATTGTTCTGAAAGTGCATCATTTACAAACAAGAATATTTCTTTCCGAGAAAGTATAAAAACCGTTTTTGCTGCTTTTAGCGTTCACTCACATGGCCAAACTACTAACACATGAATGCTGCGCGCTACTTCTCGCGTCGAGCCAATCAAAAGCGAACTGTCTTTGTCGTCACGCCGCATGAGATAACGTCCCTTCTCATTACAAAAAATAACCGATGTGTGTCACCGTAGTCCAAAATCGAGGTAATTTGTCCCGTGAAATAAAATAAGAACAGCTTCCATTTCGGCGTCGCCACTCGCGCAACAATATCGGCGCATCCCCTAGCACCAGAAGAACCGATGGTAAATGCATGCTCCAATTGTGTCGCAGGGCCCCTTTTCAATTTACACTTTATTTCAAGGTGGTCGCTGCAGGCTCACTAAATGCCACTCTATGACGGCGTAAAGAAAACTTAAGGTCACCCAAGTTTGTAACTTATAGGAGCCCGGTGGTGGCACGAGCACATCAATGTTCGTGTGCCATGTAGTACTACTTGAGCTAACTTTGCATTTTGTAGCGCCACTGAAGTGTATCTCAGAGGATGCATGAAGAGAAGCAAGGGTTTGAGAAGCGCTATGCTAGGTTCAGCATTAATCCTAGCTGCACAAGACAACCACCTAGTATTTTAATAAACCCGTTAAATAAAACTGCAAAAACTGACAGTCGATTGGACCATAGTGTGAACCTTTGCCCCGATATTGTACGCATTCAACATAATTCTGTAAACTTCAACGAGGACTTTCGATATTGTTGCAGTTTGATTTTTTTTGCAAGAATTTTCGAAATGTTTAGAAAACCAGAAATGAGGGCTTGACTTGAGGCGCTTGGAAGAGAAAGATCAGAATCACTGGTTACTCGTGACTGATAATGGACAGACAAAATGGTCGCACAAATAAACCAGGCAAGAGACACTACCACACACACGCTTTGCACTGCTACAAGATTTTGCAGCAGACACATATTAGGGAAAGCTGATACCTTTTCCTTCATCGTTTGTACGGTGTCGTAGGTGTAGAATAGCTTCCTGTATTGCATAGAAGCCATGCCGCCGATTGCATACTCGCCAGTCAGCAGCGTTTCTTCCCGTTCGCAGATCTGGGAGCAAAACGAAACAAAACAAAACGCAGGTTTTTAATATAACATGCAAGAATGGATGGTTACATATATAGAGATAATGATGAATCGGAGGTTCTGCATAAAATAATGTTTTAAATGTACTTGGCAGATGTTAGTACGTACTATTAAATGTGGCTTAGTTTGGTGAGAATCGGTTATGCAAGCCAAAGTTCGTTACACTTGGTTATGCTAGTATGCCCTCAATGTCGAAGCAAAGTTTGCCAAGAAAACGGTATTGCTCCGGCAGCACGTTACTGGAGCTATTCTTGAAGGTTACGCTTGAGTGGCTGTAATGCATCGCTGAAGCTCTGGCCAGCAGGAGCATAGGGAGAACTTTTTTGGAGGGGGGGGGTGGTTGGTCAACCAATCTTTATGCCTGTTCGTGCATGTATTTGTACGTGAGCATGTAACAAACGCAAGCGTAATTGAAAATTTTCGGGATTGGATAACCTTTTCTGGCTACGCCACTGCTGGCCGGTGTCGCGACAACACGTGAGGTGCGTGCATCGGAGCACGTGATCAAATCGCTGAAACGCTGGAGAATTGTGGGCCCGAAATCAGCGGCTAAGGAACATTGCGCCTACTCACGGGCAGGCAATCTGTAAAAATCTGGACCATCACATCCGCTCAGGGAGACTGGCATGACCTTGCGTTAGCTCGAAGGTTACATTCACGCATAAGGCCTTTACTGTGTTGTTATACTTGCAGGAGTAAAGCTATTTCTTATAAATAGATCAAGGTCCCTATGGAAAACTTCCATTAACTAACATTGAAGGTTCCGACAATTGAACAGATAGGGCTGTGGCGTGCAAGGTGCTTAAGTTATCAAAAGGCAAGCTGACCTGCGAACTGTCGCTGACAATGAAGCCAGTACAAGTCTTGTATAGCGCATCGGTGGGTAACCGGTACTCTTCGGTCATGTTGTAAATTAGGGTTCCCATCTGGAATGAGAACGCCAGAACCTGGCTCGGGGAGTCGAATTTCTCCTCAGCCATCGCCACTGCCCGATCCTGTACCGGTAGCAGATTAAAAAAAAAAAGTTCGTGGCATGGAAAATTTCCCGTCAGGAACTTGCCATTTTGTAGATTTATACACTCCTACTCTTACAAACTCTGTTCATTTTCTTTCTAATACGGCGTGCTTGGCCAACACTTGATTTCTGTTCGATATGCAAGTGTTTTTTAATTAGTTGAAGCAGGTGGTGATCTCAAATTGAAGCATTAAAGTTTTTCATGCCAAGAACCCATGAGAAACTTGAGATTCAGAAAAAGTGGCACGTATCAATTATAGTGGCGGAATGACATTCAACCAATTTCAATAGCGAAGCAGAAATTGAAGCGCTGATGAGCGTGTACAAGCTGACGATCAGAATGACGTCACTGGTCAAGACAACGGCTACAGAGGTTATTCCGTGTTCACTAAGGTATGTGTATCATGCCCCACACAACTGAGTCGGTTGATGACTGATGTAACATCGCTCACTCAATCTGGATGTCTGAATAAGGCATTTGCATTCTACCGCTTTTTCAGTTTCGTTTTCGGCGCTGAATTTGGCTGGCGTCATTACATAGGATTTGAGCATGTGCTTCAAGGTTAGAACATTACGCAAGAACTCCACTCAAACACAAATTGTTAATGCAAATATGTGTTTGCACATAAAAATATTAAAATGTTTGGATCAATTGCTAGGGAAAACAATGGCCTTTGTTTATTATTGCTCGCTTTCGCGAAGTTTTTGTTTGTGTGTGAAGTAGTGGCCGCATATATTGCAGAAATTAGATGGCACTAATCAACACGTTATGCTCAGTGCTCTCAGAAGCAAGTGCAGCAAGAAGTGTCTCGTATACGAACGCGACATACAACGAGGATATGTGGTGTTTCTTGGCACAAGGGCCGAACCGATACAGAAGTTAAGAAGGGTATACGCTAAGGTGTAACGAAACCATTAGAAGACGAAGTACGGGAGTGAGTGAGGGAGTGAGTGAGTGAGTGAAAACAACTTTATTATGGTTCAGTGCAGACGCTGAGGTTGCCACGCGTAAGCCGGCTACTCCCACGTGGGGACCAGCAGGTCTAGCCTGACGGCCCTGTCGCGGGCACACTGGACGGCCATGTACACTGCACTCTTTGTAGAGATGCTTTTACTTTGTTGTTCTTTGTTTTAGTTGTATTTTTTAACCTTTCACGGAATACTTTTACAAAAAAAGCTTATTTTTTATGTTGAATACTGGCTCTGCTGCACAAACTGTATTTACCGACAATTCTAATTTATCTATTAGTCCTTTTCATTTTATTGTGTATGGTTAACGTTTATTTTATTCATTTTCTTTTGTCTTTCGTCGACTAGTTTCTCGGAGGACTCTCTCAAGACTCGATAAAAGAAGAGCGCCGCGCTGCTGAAGGTGCTTACGATACAGGAGATCATCATATAGTTCACTTAGAGCGGCGGACAAAGATGCTCGACCAAGCTACGCACACGCCTAAAAATCCCGACCACATGTACGCGTTGCATGGTGTCAGCGCGTGGATTTTTGACGCGGCGCCGCGCGCCTTCTTCCTTAATAGAGAGAGGGCACATGTCTGCGAAGTTGTGCACCCTTTCTTTTCATAGAGAGAGGGCAAGGCATTGTGCTACAAAAGCACTACTAAGTGATTCTAAAAGTGGGAAAACTGCAGAAAAGTGAGCCCCGGAACTGTCTGCATCACGGTGCGACACCTCAACAGTAGCTCACAGGGGATGGGGGTGAGGAGGAATTAAAAGGATAGAAGTAAAGGTATAGAGAAAGAGATGCGCTAGGCCCGTGAGCGAGGACATATCGAGGGGATAAGAGAGACAGGAAAGATAGAAACACGGTCACAAGAGTCCGAGGACGGGGCACCACTTGCGAGAGCTCTTCAAAAGCACGTGCTGACACGCTGCAACGCGTACGTGTGGTCGGGTCGTAAAAGCTGCGCTCTAAAGAAGTGCAGAGTGGTCCCGTAAGCGACGTCCGCACTCACGAATCTGGGAGGAATGTCACTGACACTTCTCAGCGCAGTGGGTGGCAAAGCGATGCATTTGGTCGCACTGGGTACGCTCAGCACGCAGGTGATGACAACGATTATGTCCTTCCTGCCCGTGGAGGAAAAAGAAATGCAGACAAAGGAACAGTTGTTAGAATTACATGTGTTCGAGATGTCAGCGCAAGTATGAGTGTACTGAATTCGTTTTTGTACAGAGTAGTGGTGTTGTGCAGAGATTGAAGAAAGTTCTTATCTTTATGTATCTGTCGTACGCGGTCGTGATGAAATGACTTGGTCTTTACGCAATCGGGGCATCGGTAATTTTAAAAAAATTAACTTGCGTTGGGTAGTCAAGAGAGTAGTTAAGTTTCGCCTCAACTTGAACGATGTGATACATTTAAGAGCTTCGCGCAATGCTCTAACAAAAGCTGATTTCTCTCGGTAGCGCAGCTACTTATACAAATCTTGGTGTAGAGCAGAGCTGAAAAATAATCTTCGGTATTGATAAGATTAGCAAATGGGAAAATAAACGCTAGACATGGACACGGCGTATGCCCAAACAGGCCAGCCGACTGAAACGCTAGCATTGACCACGAGCGATTTCGTCTCGTCGTCCGTTTTCGTCCGGAGTAGACAAATTCGCACTGATTGTCCACTCTTACTCTGAGCTTGCGAGAGAAGCTTCTATCAGTTTTCCACAAAACTATTACTTATGAATGATATCACAATTACTACTTACACTTACCACCAAGACAAAGTGAAAGTGCACAGGTAAAAACTTTACTAGCACAGTAGTCAACATCTCTTTAATAGAGTTAAAACTCATCCCCACGTGTGACTGGCCAAGGTCGCATGAACAATTTATCCGCAATGGAACATGTCGCAAATAAGCAAGAGTCATATATCGGCCCTATCTTGTCATACTGAGTAATAATCACTTATCACTTGGCGTGATCGCACTGGCAGATACACACCAGTGACATGTTCAGTTAACCATGTATAAAACAGACGCACGTAGCGAATTATGACCGAAAACGGGCACGCACATGCAAGCGCGGAATATCAATGATTCTACGCGCAACATACCCCAAGAGGTACTTATGGACTCTTTCCAGCGCCAATTTGGGACAGCAATTATTGAAACGAAGAGAAGACATGAACATATATAAATATACTTTCAAACCGATTCCAATTACGCTATGGACAACACATGACACGTGAGAGCCGTTACTTTTACTAAGCCGGAGACAATGGTAAAGAGAAGGCTTACAATTTCTCGCCTTTTTCAATAAAGCTAGTGATGCTTTAGCGTAGTGTAATAAAGTTGGAACTGCACTACTACTTTTTTGCCCTTTTAAGGGTTTAGTTTAGTTTATAAGAAGTGGCGCATAGGTTTAACGACGCTTCATTGATTCCTAGCCCAACGGCATCATTTTTAGTGGATGAAATTCCGAAACAGCCATGCAACCAAATTAGATTGCGCATTCATGATCCACAGGTTATCAAATATATTCAGGCGCCTCTTTTCAGCAAATTGTGGTATTAGAGCACCCAATCCCCTGATTCGGCGTTCAACCACAAATTACGCAGTTTTTTTCAAATCATTCAACCTATTCACTATACCGCACAATCATCTTTCCAGAATAATAGCAACTATAAGTTACACTATAAAGCAGTGAAATAATTGTGGCCAGCATGCGCGAATTCCCAGCCATCTTGTGGCACCATGTATTTTAAAAGGTAGACAAATAAGTCTCACGAAATGCCACTTACGCTGCAGTCGCCGCTAAGACCAAAACCTGCAGATTCTGCCAGGAGCTGTTGTCGTTGTAGTAGAAAAAGCCGATGCCATAAATAATCCTTGACGTCGGTCCCTTCAACGTTGCCATTTTCTGATATCAGAAAAAAGGAGACGATAAGAACTGTTGTTGGAACGCTCAAGCTTTTTTGTTCGAAGTTGTACAGTTGCACTCAATAAAAGTTGTAACACGCTGTTTGTGGTTTACGACCTCAAGGCCGAACGTCAAAACCAGGAAACGGGAAATTGGTTCATAAAGTACCGCTAACTAGGACAGCTTAATATATAAAGTTTTTTTTATTACACATCCTTATTTGCAGCGTTGTCGCCATTTTGAGCCCAAAGAGCGTGTGTGTGTAGAAAGATGTATTGAGCGTGACTGGCAGGGTGGCTCCAGGATTATTTTACCGGATCAGTTCCTTCAGAGAGGCACCAAGGCGGAGGACTTAGCCATTGTGTTATGACTATGTTACCTCTGGGAGGGAGGCAACGAAGAGGACAGGTGAAATTTGGGGAAGCTCCAGCCACCCTGTGCCCACCCCAGGTACTACCTCCGGCGACTGTACTATCAGCAGCAAATGTTTGCGGGACGCGAAGTGTTCGGTAAAGCTAAATTTCCGATTTGTCCGCGAATGTCACTTCGAATTAAGTGTTCCACACTGCACTTGGAATTCCGACCTATGCAGTCACCAGCTTGATTACAAGCATTAGGCACTGATATAAAAGAAACAACTCGCATTTGTTGTGGATCAAACATCCCGCAAACATTTACTGTTGATAGTGCACATGTGATGAATAAAAAATTCGCTAAAAATGTGCGAAAAACGGAGAAGGCTGCAGAACTACCAAACTCATCCAACAGTCTATTGTTAGAAAAATGTACAGCTGCGCACAACCGTAGGCACGCACTGTGAAAGAAATTTGCTGGTCGCACCGACGACCCCTTGATTTGTAACCAAAGCAATCCTTAAGGGAATTGCATTGCTTTCTTTTACGAACGTTTTCCTGAAATTCTCGCTTGGCTTCAAGCCCTTACAAGCTAATACCAACGGTGTTCTAAATATGCCTATTTTGTTTTCTCAAAATCTCTGGATTCGATTAAGTGAATGCTTCACACAAGATGATAGAAAAGTAATGAAACAGTGTTCCTTAAGCATCCCCCGAAAGTGTACATCACGACTGTATTGCGAAAGACAAGTTCTTCGTCTTTATTCTTTCTTTTTCTCAGTAGGCTCCCGTTCCCCTCTGAAGCCTTTAGCACATTTTCCCGGACAGGTTTGCCTTTGACCGAGTTACAGTAAGATTCGCATTCAACATTTGGAACAACAAAAACAACTTTGTAACATGAAAAATCGTAACTGCAAAAACGAAAAAAAAAGAAAACACCCTAAAAGTTAAACTGAACCTGCAAGCCTGAAATATGAACCTGAAAGATAAAATAGTTGTAGTATAATTGAAGAAATTATCGCACACAGATGACAAAATAGAAATGAAATACAACAAAGAAAATAGACCACGAAAGTTCGCACAAACAAGTCGAAGGAGGAGATGGAATCTTGTTCAATATATAGAAATGTATGAACATTCACCTTTGCCGAAACTTGTTTCAAAGGGACCGATAACTATAGCTAGAACGTGCAATTAGATCGTAGTATACATAAATGTAAAAAGCATAAAATTTAGCAAAATATTCCAGCATTCCTTTCTCGTTAAGACCAGGATTTATATTTTTAAAATCACTCTTAAAATTACCAAAAACCATTTTGTTGTGCAGCCTAGCGGAATAACATTGAAGCTGGCTCATGAAATATGGAGTCCATAACTTTGCTGAACGTGGGTGCGTAGTGTGGTGCTGTCGTGCGTGCCAGTCCTCAAAGTCTATTATTACCACGTTTATTTCAGCCATCCCTACTCAATTTTCTGCTGTTTTTACCCTGTAATGCCCACTGTATCATAGTTGATACACTAAATATGCTACCTCAATATTGCTACTAAAAGCTACTATAGGTGTCATGATAAGCAGCTATTGCATATTTCATTTGTTATGAAGAAGGTACATTTTTCTTAATGAACTCTACAAGAAGAGTAAAAACAGTCAACGTTTTCTCGCGATTTTCGTGAAAGCATAACTGTTTGTGGGCATTACAGGGTTAAAATGTAAAAGACTGGCACCGTGAAAAGCAGCGCTGTCGTCATGGCCGCCAGTGCACCAAGTCAAGCTGTTGCGCATGCGCGCGGAGTGCGAGCATGCGCAGTAGAGCACCGCGCTCAAGCACGAACTGCCCGAGCACTCACTGTTTGCAGCGTGTAAGCATACGACTTACTTATTTGCTGCAAATATATGAACTCTGATTACAAATATTACGCGGCGTTTTCCACTTTACCGTTACGGAATCTGACTCACTTATGGGTAAAATTTCCTTCGAGTTAAAAAAAAGTTAGGCACGAAAAAAAAAGGTTACTGTTCCCTTTAACATGCTAAAAAAGCATAATGACCGTGGTACTAAGAGAGTTTTTCGTGCTCCCTTTAAAAGTATTTTCTTCAGTAGTTGCTGCAAGACGTTTATTAATACGTGTGTTCTTTTCATTGGCCACACTTTATTGTAACGAAATATTGAAAGAGAAAAACTTCTAGCGTATAGGAGATTACGATTTCGCAACACTAAAACCACCCCTCCTCCCACGAGAAAACTAGTAAGCGATAAAACGCATTAAATGAATTGTGCATAAAGACGCCATTTTCAATTGGCCGTATCGAACGCCATGACGTCATAGATGTCTGATACGTGATAGGTTTTTCCCTATCAATAAAAATGAGCAACATTGTTATCTGATCAGACTCTAAAGTTAACACGCCACGTTTTGCAAAATTTTATCGAGCCAGTATCACCAAAACACGAGAACTTCGCAATGAATTACGTAACGCTAAATGCAGAAGTTTCAGCACGAGATTTATTATTGAGACTCAGACCTTCCCATTTTACTCTAGCAATAAATGTATAGTTGTGAAATAAACAAAACTTAAGTTCTCGGAGTACCATTCATCAATCTGACCCGACTCATTGTTCAAACTTAGTGCCCTTCACTTGCAACTATTCACGAATAAAATTGTTTAAATATGTCACGTCGCAAACAATGCCAAAACTATGGGTGTTAATAAAGGTGCCTTACTTTGAGAGCTGACTCTACTAAGGGTGCGTAGTGCTTTACTCTGGAGGGGTAGTCGTACATGTTGAGAATTCCCAAGTGAACGACGTTCTTCTGTCGAAGCTGGGCGAGCTGCTCGGATACTTTGGTCGTGAAATACGAGGGATCTGCGAAGCTGCGAATGAAGAGAATGAGCTCTCACACATCTTTGCAATTGACTCTAACAGCCCTCTGCTATGGAATAAATATTTGCGTACTTAAGAGAGTAAGGTCACGCATGTACCTATATGCAGAATACATATGATTTTTGCCCCGCCGCGGTGGTCTAGTGGCTAAGGTACTCGGCTACTGACCCGCAGGTCGCGGGTTCGTATCCCGGCTGCGGCGGCTGCATTTCCGATGGAGGCGGAAATGTTGTACGCCCGTGTGCTCAAATTTGGGTGCACGTTAAAGAACCCCAGGTGGTCGAAATTTCCGGAGCACTCCACTACGGCGTCTCTCATAATCATATGGTGGTTTTGGGACGTTAAACCCCACATATCATCATCATATGAGTCGATGACCGCAATTGTCTGCTTTCCCGGTGACGGTTCTAAGAAGAGTCCATACAGAAGCGAACAAACGAAGCGATTTCATTCCTGCTTCTTTGAAATGAAGTTTGTCTCCTAACCTTTTGTGAGTGTGTGGATTCAACGAGCTGCCAGTGACAGTCACGCGAAACAACCAGTCCTATAGGCTTGCTGAGCCCTGCCGCAGATTACTAATAAGATAAGGCGCGGTTGTCGTTCAAACAATATTTAGAGCTAGAAGCCTGCAAATATTTCGTGACTGACCCCCCGCCCCCATCCCATGCCGCACTTGATTTTTCATAGGCCACCAGCGCAAACCCAATGGCCCAGTTTTTGTATATACTGAGTATTTATAGCGCTAAGAAACAAGAACAAAGAAGACACAAACGACACCGACTTGTGCTTCAACCTCGTTTCTTACTCGGTATACATCAAGACAAGTACCAACCAGCCCTTCAAGAAATTTTCGTTGGGGGAGTTTTGCCTAGATTGTGCCGATGATATGTTCGACAGTAATGGGGATACGGACAGCATTTTTCCTTATGTGAAGTTTAATTCCTCCAACGCTTCCAGATAGATCTCTTCTTCACCAACGTAGGAAATACCTCGGCGGCCCCCCGCTTTTCCTCTGCTTCAGCAGTCAAGAGTAGGAACCTGGGAACGATATAGGCGGCAGATTGTAATTGATGACGCCTGTTCGCTGTTTTCCCCCTCTTTTTCTCTTATTGGCTTACTCCCCCACGATAATGTGGAAATCTACGACGCTGTTAGTGCCGAATTCAAGGGGTCGTTGGCCACGTGAAGCCAGCTATTTTGCGACTAGCAACAGCACTGAAAGTTGGGTAGCTTGGAGAGGTAGCATTCGAGGTATATGCCTCGCCGCAGTGGTCTAGTGGCTAAGGCACTCGGATGCTGACTCTCAGGTCGCGGGATCAAATCCTGGCTGCATCGGCTGCATTTTCGATGAAGACGAAAATTCCGTAGGCCCATGCACTCAGATTTGGGTGCACGTCAAAAAAACCCAGGTAGTTGAAATTTCCGGAGCCCACCACTACAGCGTCTCTCATCATATGGTGGTTTTGGGACGTTAACCATACACATCAATCAATCAATCAATCAATAAATAAATAAATAAATTAATTAATTATTAAATACAGCACTTAGAATTTCATTTCTTTCGTGTCCCTCATTGCACTTCGTCTTCGTCGTTATCGCGCTGTACCTGAACATGCAATTGGTGGTTCACGTCTCTCCACATCTCTGTTTTTCAGAGAACGAACGATGTTGGAATGAAAAGAACTGCATATACTCGTGTATAAGCGGCCCGCACGTATAGACTCACCCCCTACCCTACTTTTTGGACGCGTAAACATGGGGGAAAAAAACTCGAACGTCCCAAAACAAAGACTGCAGCGGTAGACTTGCTGCTGTACCTCAGAGGCCATCTGGTGCATCGTCGCGGAGTGGGTGGTGTTGTGTTTGAGCATCGCTCGCCGCTTATCAGCCAGCGCCCAAGTTTGGCTCATCCGCTCTGGATGATAATCTGTTTTTGCGTATGTGCCTATATGTGTGCCCCCCCCCCTTCATTCACGGCGTGCCTTTATATTCAACTGCGCACCACGCCATGGAGCCATTCTTGTGCACCTCCTTTCGGCAAGCATGCAGCATTAAAACCCACGTTCTTCTTTCTCAGGGCTTCTTCCTCTCCCGGATTGGAGCCCGACTCGGTCAAACGAAACAGTGTGCAGCTCATGGAGACTGTTTTGTTGTGTGTCATGTCACTCTAATATTGTGTGGCAGAGGACGATTAGCTCAGGGGCCATGCCAATGAAATCAGCTCGTCTAGTAAGTGAATAAACATTGAATGATGGAATAATTTTTTAACCTTTGTTTTCAGTTTTTTTTGTCAAATTACCTCCGCAGTAGTTGCAGTTGTGCTCAAAGTGATAGTGCAAAGCAATACGCCCGGTTCGTGTATAACCCGCCCGCGAGCAAGAGCTGATGAAAAAAGTTTGGCTCGCACAAGATTCTTATTTTAAGGACTCAGGATATTGCATTCAAAGATCGACTTACTTTCGACGTCACCAACCGAAAGCCGGGCCCCGCTGCGGTGGTCTAGTGGCTAAGGTACTCGGCTGCTGACCCGTAGGTCGCGGGTTCGATTCCCGGCTGCGGCGGCTGCATTTCCGATGGAGGCGGAAATGTTGTAGGCCCGTGTACTCAGATTTGGGTGCACGTTAAAGAACCCCAGGTGGTCAAAATTTCCGGAGCCCTCCACTACGGCGTCTCTCATAATCAAATGGTGGTTTTGGGACGTTAAAACCCCACAAATCAATCAAATGTTGTAGGCCCATGTGCTTTGATTTGGGTGCACGTTAAATAATCCTAGGTGGTCTAAATTTACGGAGCCCTCCACCATGGCGTCTCTCATAAATATATGGTGGTTTTGGGACGTTAAGCCTCACAAATCAATCGATCAATCAATCAATCAATCAATCAATCGAAAGCCGGGCACCATGGACAGGCTAATGTCAGAGGCACCGAAAATTTCCGTTTCTCACTTTACAGCGAAACCTGTTATGAGACCACGACGGCCGATTTCGGCGCCGTAGTAGTCCGCCACCGCCGCCGGTGTGCGTAACAACTTACGCACAAAAAAACAAAATTAAACAACATTGGCCCTGCCCAGAGGCGGGCACAAGAGGGGGGGATGCGGTAAGGGCGATCGCCCTCTCCTAATACTTGTGGCAGTTCTCCCCACCTCTCTTATCAGTACCTGTCATCCAATTCATCGACGATAAGAACAAACGAGTGTGACCACTGCGAGCGTTAATAGAAGTATTTATGCCGTGATGGGGCGCTTGTGGCGATAGTAACACAACTAAGTAGAAGAGAGTAAGGACTGCCCTCCCTCTCTCAAGCTTAATTTGAAGGGACGATCCCCCTCTTGCCTCCAGTAGAAGCGGCTGGATCCGCCCGTGGTCCTGCCTCTTGCAGCCATTATTCGACCATAAAGTCATGCTGGTGCTAGAAGCTCCTTCTAAAAAAGACCTTATACCGTCGTCATGTCCAAAAGTTACCACATTACCATGTGTAACGTGGCGTGATAGAACAGTAAAATAACAAACCGGTGACAGAAAACGAGAATTTCGTAACTAGTTTGTCACTGAACCCTTCCAATCTATTGGAAAAGGCTCAACCGTAACTCACCGTCGTCATCAACTGTAGTATCAATGATGTGCCCAAAACGCCTTATAATTGTGTAGCGGGTACCTCACTTCTCCACAGAATGACAGGTAATGGCGTTGTCGGTCCTTCCAAACTTGAGAAATTTTATGATTTATGACGAAGTACGTACCTTGCCGGGATGAGGAGCCCCAGAAGAGTTTAGAACAAGTTCTGTAAGTGCAGTTCATCCAAGCTTTTGCTGTGACCAGATTTGTCATGCGAGCCTGGCGTTCTTTTTTACCCGCTGTGAAGATTTTTACCTATGACACACACACACACACAAAAATGTGTGTGTGTGTGAAGGGGGAGGGGGCGTGAGTGCACTGCGGTAGAACTTCACTACTCGTGAAGGAAGGATAACTCTTTAGACACGCCAATGGTCGCGCCGGCCTTGCTTCTCAAGAAGACTCACTTACCGCGCGTCGAAGGAGACACCACAGCTTGTCGTGGAATATACTGTGGAGCAGACCGTGGTGAACGTCGTGTAGCTATCCGCGTCGTCAACCGGCGCAATGGTGCCTTGGTCCACGCGAACGTGCGTGTACATAATGATGTCACATAGGTTGTCGCCCGGGTACATTGAAGCCACCGTAGCCGTCTCGGACACCGAGCAGAGTAGAGGTTGCCCCTTGTACGGGGCTGCGCAAAGAACCCGTTTCGGATCACTTTTAAGGAATCTGTTCATGAAAGTCATTACAAGGAAGTTGGCAAACCTAGAATGACCGCCATTCTTATAGGCTCGCGGAAAAATACCTGCGATGCAGTGTTACAATGACATTTGTTATATTCTACTTGCGGCCACATTTACGTGTACAGCCAAAATGAAATAATCAAATTCATTTAGCGGCATTCGCTCTAGGTAAGAATAGTGCTACATTGATTATAATGTTTATTGGAAGTTTTCGACCCAAGCAATCCAAGCAATTTCCACGAGGCCCAGTTGCAGTTTTTGAGGGGGTAAGGTATCGCACGCTTAATATATCTATATATATATACAAGAAGCCTCAACAGGAGGTGTCACCGTTTACAGGGGATGTCATTCGTTAATAATGCAGGGACCAAGAAGTCGCAAGTAAAACTTTTCGCGCAATCCAAGAACACGAGCAGATGACCAAAGGAGCACTTCTTTGCCGGAATAAAAAAAAAAAAGATGTCGCGATGGAAACAGCTGTAACGCTGTTTTGGATCCTGTTGACTAGCTTCTGTGATGAGCCGAAAAAGTTGCCGACCTTTCTGAAGTCTCAGAATCAACTGCTCGGGTAGGGTTGTGGAATTGTCAGTTTATGTGCGAAAGAAGAAAGCGTTGATTGTGAATTTCACAGGATGACCATAAAATAATTGGTATTCAAGTAGCGCCCGTGAAATTTGTCGTAGGCATAATTGCATCTTGCATAGAGTACATTTTTAATCTTTGTTTGACAACATGCATTTTCCCTGGAGGCTTGCAGATTCTAAAGGTCACAGTAATATTAAAAAAAAAAGGCGACAAGAATGATCTTTCAAATTACTGCTCTGTATCTGTGCTGCCTGTTTTTCGAAAGGTTTAGAGAAAGAGAAATTGGAGCAATTTCGTTCGTTGAGTTACCACTTTGTTGTCATAAGTCCTGCACAATTTGGTTTTCGTAAAATACAAGTCATCTGATTTAGCTCTCATGACCCAAAAAGTGTTGATATTGCAAAAACATTAAAAAAAGTGCTTGGAATTTTTCTCAATATTCGAGAGAGGCGAAAATCCTGCACGCGCGTGTGCTTACATTTGGGTGCACGTTAAATAACCCCAGGCGGTCAAAATTTCCGGAGCCTTGCACTATGGCATCTCTCATAATCATATGGTGATTTTGAAACGTTAAACCACATATATGAAGACAGCAGTGGTAGTGAGCAACGAGATAGGATGATTTGATGTGCAGAATTAGATGTCCCAAAATGACCATATAATTATGGCAGACGTCGTAGTGGAGGACTCCGGAAATTTTGACCACCCGGGGTTCTTTAACGTGCAACCAAATCGGAGCACACGGGCCTACGAAACTTTCGCCTTAATCGAAAATGCAGCCGCCGCAGCCGGGATTCAATCTCGCAACCTGCGGGTAACAGTTGAGTACCTTAGCCACTACACTACCACAGCGGGGCAGGCAATGAAATGGGGCGTCAGCATCTTGGTGATTTTTTTTCCAGGTTTGTAAATAAACGTCAGCTGTGTACTCTTGCCGCCGGAAAACTCAGCAGCCGAGGCGTCCAGGCAAATTCTTCAGTGATGACAACCAGCACAAAATGTGGTGGTTGGTAATCACTGTAGAATGACGTCCATAAAAATATGGGTGGAAATTATGTATGGCCCAAACAACAGTCAAGCACTCTTGTTCTGTAATTGAGCAGTTTCATTCAGCATTCGTGAGTGCCCAGCTGACGGAAGCGACAACTCGAGATAGTCGTCGTTTACGGTCTGTTGTGTCACATTGCAGGACGACGGCACCGATGCTAGGGCCACTAGCATCAATGTGCAGGCCGGTATGGGCATGCTCATGGAACTGACTCAGAACGGGATCAGATGTAAGCGCAGAATTTAGGGTGTCAAAAGCGACGTCACAATCGGTTGTCAAAGTGAAGGCAGTGCCCGACGTCAGTAGCTTGTGCAATGACGACACAATAGAGGCGAAGTCGTGAATGAAACAGCGAAAATAAGATGTAAGGCTCAGAAAACTTTGTAACTGCCTCTAAAGCGTGTCACAGCAATTACCTTGTCAGGATCTGGGTGAATGCCATCTCTACTAACAAAGAAGCCCAAAATTGTGATATTCGTTCTGGCGAAAAAAAATTTTTCGTATTTAGTGGCAGGCCAGCGTTTGATATACACGTCAAAACTTCGTCCAGCTGCTCTAGAAGCTGAAGGAAAGTCATGGTCATCATTAGTAGCTTGCGGCCATGGTGCATCCTTGTGAAGAGGCATCAGGGCAAGAGGTTCGGTGTCAGCAAAACAGGCCACAACGGTAGCTTGGGAGAAAACAAGTGGCTTAGATGTAGTATTACACTCAATGACAAACGCACTACTGTCATGAAATCCGGCCAAACTAGGCCCAATTACCATTATAACAGACCACCAATCATACGGTGCGAGAAACACATCACCATTAACGATCGTGTTGGACGTCAATGCGAGAACAGTCGCGTCGCCAGATGGAATAAAACAATGGGAAACCGTGGCAAAATGCAATTTGCTAGCGTAATCAGAAGAAAATTGTGTGTCTATCAAGTGAAGGACTCGCTGATGACAAGGTATCACGTCCGATGTTGTGACTAAGTCTCATCCTAAAATAAGTACGTGGGTACATGGCAACTGAACGAGAGCCTCAATGTGATGAAGTATGCCGTCGATGAAAACTCGCACAGTGCACACCCCAACAAGCTCAACAAGAACTGCATTGGCACACCGAAGGGGAGGTTTAATATACGGCGTTCATGCTTTTCTTTAAAGCGAGCACAGAGTTCATTAGTAATAACGCAAAACGCTGCAGCCGTGTCTACCAACGCCTCAATCTATATCTTTAACACAATCTTGTCTACTGGAACGAACTACCAGGTTCGGTTCGTGAAATAAATATGTCAGATTTTTTGGAGGCACTGGAATGACATTTCGCCTTTTTTTATTTAAGTACCCGGTTGTGCTTAGATGGTGGCGATAAGTGTTGTGATTCGTTCTGATGAAGAACTTGTTTAGATGTTACTCATATTCTTTTCTACCGTATGTACCCCACTTCTGAGATAGACCTGCATTGGGCTGCAGTATTTGAAAATAAATAAATAAATAAATAAATAAATCTAACAGTAAATTTTAGGGCTGCTGCAGAGGAGTTTGACATAGCCTGAAAGATTTAGCTTTTCTACCCGAAGCTGCAATAGTTAGTTTTCTGGGTGATGACCCGCGGTCGAAGTACCTGGTTGAATGGGATAAGAGGAGTGGCCATTGATAACAGATAGCGGCGACGTGGTAAACTGGAACCGCTTGCTTCATCGAGGCTCGGCAGAGATTGTGAGCGAAGTTAGTAGGGTTGTTAAGAGGTACCGTGTTGTGAGAACAGCAGCACTAAACTCGTGTCTTTTGTAGTAGTCGTAACCGCGTCTTTAGTTCTACTGATAGCGCGGAGAAAAGCTGAAAACGTGGCCGCATGTTCCACCTTCGTTGCAAACTGGTCAAGTCGGGCGCCAGGCGTTGGAAAATGGAGGCGACGGTGGTAGAACGTTTGCCGACCCGTGCATTGCGGGTGCGTAGAGTGGTTGCTGCTCAGGTGACGCGAGGGCCGCTAGGTGAGCGTAAGTTGGCGTCGGTACATGGTCACACCCGGTAGTCTCTCTACAGCTCATAGAAACAAGCTTACCCCTGACAATGTTCTGGAAGCTGTTGGCAGGAGGCGTAGGGAGCTCAAATGGGCAGTGAGTAGCCTTTGCTTGAAGTTCCTCGCGCATGATGGAACGAGTCAACGCTCGTAAGTCACTGTATTTGGTTGCGGTGAGATGAGATAAGTTAGGCTGTAAATGTAGAAGATGGAGTTCATTAAGGCTCTGACACGTGGCGATGACTTCTTCAGCGGTAGTGGGGTTTAGCACTGCAAGGGTGTTGAATGTCGCAGCCCCACCTGTGGCTCTCTATCATTGAGTCGTTTGCGCGTCGAGCATCGACAAAGTGCGAGAACATCTGTGTAGGAAGTGTGCGACTCGCCGGTACGACACGCTCCGATAACTTCATTTACGCGATGTCGGAGCGGATGGACGGGTATGAGATAATCTCTCGTAACTGGTGTCCAGTTATGAAATCCAGTCGATGAAATCTAGCTCGAGGTTAAAAAACCAAGGGTTCGCTACAGCAGTCAGGTGTAATACCACGCGCACGAGTTTCGCAGAGCCGGCTCAGCAGTGCAGTGCATTTACATAATCGAACTGCTTCAACCAGTCGTCAACGTCGTCTCTATGAAGTCCTGTGAACATTGGCGGGTCCGTCTGGGGTACTTGAACTTTGAACTTTGAACTTTATTATGAATAAACAACATACAGTAAAGAAAAACATGTTAGCAACATCTGGATCCTTAGCAGAATGCTAGTATGGATCCATGCAATTATAACATACATTAATTAGAGGCCGGAGAAAGAGTTGTATAATGAACGACATTTTAGTTTAAGATGTAGATAGTTTTGATAGACATATCACTTATACACAGATACCGAACACATTGAAGAGGAAAAATCCAACTTATACACTACACTTTGAACACGTTTTTGGTTCGCATACTTAACGTAATACATCTAATATTTCTGTACATCTGGTAATAGCTTTCCTGGTCAGCATACAAAACGATAGTTTAAAATCATGTCACTTTTCATCATTTCACGAAACTTATCAGTAGTCTAATAGAGCTCTCTGTAATGACGTTTGAGCATTAATGTGAAAGCATTATGTTGTTTCACTTTCACTGGTAAGTTATTCCACAATGACGTTCCAACACTATAAAGTCGTCTTTTGCCGTAAGCATTTTTAACCAGTGGTTTTAGGAAGTTACCACAATGACGGGCTCTTGTTTGCAATTGTGAGGGAATAAAAAGGGAGCGGTGAAGAGGGATATTGCATGTTAGAGACTTGTACATCATTATTGTTGTTTTATAAGTTATTACTAGTTGTAGAGGCATTACCTGGTACTGTCGAAAGAGTGGTTTATCATTATTGTTGTTTTATAAGTTATTACTAGTTGTAGAGGCATTACCTGGTACTGTCGAAAGAGTGGTTTAGATGAGGCCATATAGTTTGCGTTTGATATAAATCGGATAGCACGTTTTTGCAGGACTATAAGTGGCTTTAGATATGAATCGTATGTATGGCCCCTAGACTCAATACAGTATGAGAGTTGGCTGTGAAATAGGGCAAAATATATTGTTTCCGCATCGAAGTACTGGCGACATTTAAAAAGAGTATAGAAAACTGTCGAGAGTTTTTTGCAGAAAGAGTTTATATGCATTTTCCAGCTGAAATGATGATCCAACACAATTCCAAGGTATGTTAAGCTACTTACTCTTTTTATTGTTTCGCTCTCAGCCTGAAGCACACACGAATCCAAAGCAATAACTTTGTATGGGGAATGAATTACCACATATTTTGTTTTACTAACGTTTAAAGCCAATTTATTGGCTTGAAACCAATCACAGATTTGTTTCAATTTTTTGTTTGCCATACCTAAGGCTCCATCGATGGACTCGTGTGCGCAAATGAGAGCAGTGTCATCAGCGTACATGACTGGGGTGAAGTTATGTAATATTGAAGGGAAGTCATTCATGTACAGAGAGAATAAAATAGGTCCCAATACCGATCCCTGCGGTACTCCCGATGTAATGGGCAAAAATCCTGAATTAGTGTTACAAAAATGAACCGTTTGTTGTCGGTTCGTAAGGTAGCTTCTAAAAAATTCCAGACTTCCCCCTCGTATGCCATACAGTTCTAATTTGTTGAGTAGTATATCATGATGTACGGTGTCGAAAGCTTTTCTAACGTCAATGAAGGCACCAATCACTATCATGTTGTTGTTTAGGTAGGAATTGGCCCTATCTGAAAGAAATAGCACTGCAGTGGAAGTGAATCAATTGCTCCGAAAGCCATGTTGGTTATTTGTTAGTACAGGCTCTCGATTGAGAAAATTTAGAAGCCGTTTCGAGATAAGTTTTTCGAACACTATATTTATGGAACTTAATACAGATATGGGGCGGTAGTTTTCGGAAATGCTATGGTCTCCATTTTTGTGAATTGGAACGACCTTTGCGATTTTTAGCAAATCTGGGTAAGTTGACGTGTGAAATTCGTGATTAAAAATTTTTGCTAGAGGAGTACATAGAATGTCTATGAAGTTTTTAAGTATGAATGGTGATATCTCATCACACCCTGCACTATGTTTGCATGGCATAGCTTTAACGAGAGTTACGATTTCCGCTGGAGTTATGTCGATGTATCCAAAGGAATTGACAACTCTATCCGGAACCGTATCGACTAACACATCACGGCAGGAATTCGCAATTTCTTTACCAATGTTACAAAAGAACTGATTAAAAGTCGATACCAAAAATTCTGCTGATATTCCCATTATATCTGTATCAGCCATAACGTATTGATTAGGAATAGGTTTTATAACAGAGTTTATAATTTTCCACGTTATCTTTGAATTTCCAGAGTTTTTTGTAATTAGCTCGGAATATTATTGTTTTTTACGATTACGGGTAAGCTGCGTTACCATGTTGCGGGCCACCCGAAATTTTTCTTCGGGTATGGTGACCAAGTAGGTGTGTAGGCGTAAACGGCGACATGAACGAAGCTCTAGGGGCGTATTGGAGTGGGACTCGTAAAAACACCGGTAGAACGAGAGGACTGAGGGACCAAACAGCGTGATCCACAATTTGTGAGACTACGTTCAGGCAGCAAGCCGCTTCTTTATTGCCCTTGAGCCTGGGCCCCTCTGCTCCGAAGCGGTTATGATGAGTACCTACATGTGATAGGATTCACATGCATAGATATTTTCTATTTATCTTTCTCTCTCTTTTTCTCTCTCTTCCTATATATAGATATACATAAATCATACTAAACCTAAAATCTCCAGTATACTTTCTTACATGGAGAAGTAGTTGGCCCGGTAGGAGCAGTAGGGCGTAGTGTAGGCAGTACTTCGGTGGACCAGCCTCCAGGGCCTCCGGTTCTGTGTGAGTAGCTCGTGATAGTCTTGAAGCTTGAGATACTCTGGGTTTTATAAGGGTGTGTAGGCAGAACCTGAAAAATTTCTACTTATTAATGAACGCACAAATGTACATTAATTCATTTTTGCGTGATACCCAACGTATTGCAGACTGCATGGCTCCCAGGCTGACACAACTATATCAGGTGCTTCAATCATTCTTGAAGGGCTTGTTTTGTTTAAGAATCATTACGGTACGAAAACGTGAGCACAAGAATTGCCTTAGAATCGGAACACGTTTACGAAAGCATTTTTTATAAAATTATCTCTGATATTTTCTTCGTGAAACAACAACCGAACACACATCACTGTCCTTCCCAATTTCTCCGGTTTGAGGTACTATATAATAATACCAGGGTAAATATTCAAAATCACATAAGCCAATGCACGCTGCCACATAAATGACGCAATAGTCGAAACCTACCGGGAGGCCGAGAGGAAAAGAGAGTGTTCTTGCTGTCTCCCCATCACACTGTACCAGGAGTGGGGAGCATATACCTTTTGAAAGATGTTCCTGTGTAACTCAGTGACAAATATTGAATTTGCGGCCACGTTTTTCTTCTGTTTGCAGCAGGGGAGTAGCGTAATGATATATTTTATTGGAATAGCAATTTACGGACACAATTTTATTTTTCGCTGTCACTACCATCACCACTGTCGCCGTGAGGCACTGTATAACATCGCAGGGCAATAATGTCGACCCACTGATTGCATTTTCCATGTTGCAGTGAAAGTGTGCGAGAGAATCGCGAAGCGAAAAGAGGCGCAGCATAGATAAACAGAAACGACTGACAGAAGAACAAGAAACAGAGAAGGACGCCATGTACTCATCCGTTTTGCGTGATTCTGTCATTCGTGTCTGTTCATCTATGGAGCACATCGTTTAACTTGGCAATGTCATACCAACTAGCTACAGTCGAAGCAAACGTGCGAGGGCAGCCAAATATTAGGCTTCAACAGGAGAGCAAATGCACATGCATTCTTCGCTCCTTCAAAAGTACGATGGGGGAGGACGGAGGAGGGGCTGCTTAACTCCAACAGAAAAATCACGGCATGGTATTGACAGGAAATAGCAGGTGACTCATGTGCTTGTACTTGGATGTATGGTAACAGCCCTTTTTGCGTTTCATCCATCGAAAACAAGAAGGATTGTTTCAATGACTACAGTGTCCCTGGGAGCGTTCGCGCACGCCCTAATTTGAAAGGAATTAGCTGGAATTAGCAGGAATTACGCAGGTGTTCTGGTGTAAATAGCCTGCTAGCATTTAAGCGCTCTTCAACACTCAGAATCGATTAGCTTACTACAAGGGCTGTATGGTCTAACGGCAAAGTTTTGTTGCATAGGACAGCTCAAATGCTTAAGCACAAAACCTGTCGACGCACATGCGCAAGGCTTTACAAGCCCTATTTGCATCAATGACATCCTTTCGGAGTGGCTTCCCGGGTACGGAACACCTTCCTGCGTTCACGTTTCAAAATGTCACCTCGCGTTCTTGAAGCGCTGTGCCGTACATGTATGATGAGCACAGGCATACGTTACCTTATAACAGGGGAGCGTGCGCACAGGCGTCTCAAATGATGGCGTTTTGACGCTTTAAACGAGTGCGAATCGAGTAGCAGTACGTATTGTGTGCTTCTTGATGCCATCTTTGCTCAGGATTCACCATATACAATGCACATGTGTATCTTAGCTACTTCAGCTACCGCAAAGGTTCATTCATTACCATGGACGATAGTTATCGGGATTGTGTTATGTGCTGCCTGGCGTCAAGGGGGGGGGGGGGGGCATGCACATAGAGCATGCTATATAGCTGCCAAACACCAATAGATATTGTGCAATTCGTATCTTCCCGCACATTATAAAAGTAAACTACTTTTGTGAAGAAAAGTTATACTTGTTACACGGATTCATATGACAAATGGATCTACCATGTTTTTGTGCAACAAGAACAATCATCATCCGGCTTGCTCATGCTGCCATTTCTTATTATTTGTACCTCACCAATTACGTACCAGGAATGCTACGCCATGCTGCTCTATGACGCCGAGTGAGAGAGAGAGAAAAAAAATAAGGAGAAAGGCGGGGAGATTAACAAGGGCTGAGCCCCGGTAGGCTACCCTGCACTAGAGAAGGGGAAAGGGGTGAAGAAAGGTACAGAGGAGGAGAAAAAAGTCACTAACTGGGCCTACGCGTAACAGTTTCACCTTTCACATCACAAGCGATGAAACAGGCTGGTGTCTTTGAGAAAACGCAACAGCGCGTTGGTTGCCTCTCGGAATTGGGATGGGCAGTGCATAGGCTAGGAAAGACCAGTGCAGCAAATATGGTCCTTTCGGGCATACGACAAGGAAACACATTTTGTGAACTATCTGCCTAAGCTCACGCAACGTACATATACTGGTACAACCAACCCTGCTACGTAACTACCAGAAAGTAGTTGAGTCAAGCAGTGCCTACACGTTTTGAAAGACATGTTGGTCTCGACAGAATGTAGTTGTGAAAATAAAGTTTCCAGTGAATATATAGAGGGAACTCTCCTGCGCTAGCGTCTATGAGTGCTGTAACGCATGTCACTTCAAGGAAGCTTAGGAATGATGGGCAGTATTTGGATTGCTCTAATCTTCGTACTTCCGGCTTACAGCTGCTTTCTCAGTGCGTTCAGTGGTTACGTTTCACGCGCTTAAGGTTTTCGGCTCACCAATTTAAATCAGATAACGAAGTTCAAAACAGTTTGTCCTTTCATTTGATACACAACTAAGGTGTGTTCGAAGCCCACAAGCACCAGGCAAATTTATGTACTATCCTTCATTTTGTGTGTTGGCTGAACGTTCGCAGCACCTAAGTCTCTAGATTATTGAAGGAAACTATATGACAGTGACACGTACATGATGTACGCAAAAGCTACACCAAGTCGGTGAGGTGGCTCAAAAAAAAGATGTGCACAGGATTCTTGGACTAAACGCGGTGGCGTGTCGTCAGCTTTAAAACTGAATTTGCGCCACGTTTAGTTTTTATATTCCTGTGGTGCAATCTTGTTCGCGTTCCAAATCCGGACGGAGGCGTCTGGCTAAATACTCTCACCGCAGTCTTTCTTACTACAGGAATGCATAATACGACATCACAGAATTGGAGTAGCCGGCTTAGGAAATTCGGTTACCAGAGATCTGAATATATGTTGGTAATACGCTATTTGTGCCAAATAGCTGCGAAGAAATTGTGTATTCATTGGGCCGTGCTACGACTGTGCTCAATGCTGAAATTCACCATTTCGACTTATAAGCAATCGTATCAGTGTTCACGCAGTACGCAGACTTACTCAATACACTGATGCCAGTTTCTTCAACGCTTGAAGCGCCTCTTTACAGGGAGAGTTAAACGACACGATTACTTTTCTTCAACCCACACGGAAATCATGCAATTTATTTTACTCAGGCGTCGGTGTAACAAAGGTTGAAAAAGGTTCATTCGTTTTTGAAATTTCGCGCACTTGGTGTAATGGTTGCCTCGGTACACAAGAACATGTCTCTTTTTTTGCGTGTTCAATCCACTGCCATTACTAGACGGCTGTGGCGTTCAACTTCCCGTGGTCGTTATTTGTATTTTAGCTTTTTCTTTTTATTAACATGGGAGGTCCCACCTGTGGTTTACTGCCGAGGGACCTCCTCCTGCATAATTACTCGCAATGTACATTTGTGACACTAATAAAGAAACATTGGTTGATAAAAAACTAGCCATGTAATATAGAAGAAAATACAGAGAACAGATGTTTTCTTATACACATTTAAGCAGAGATCTTACATGTAATTGGAGTACTGTTGTAATTGTCGCGCTAATGTGCCGCGCTACCTATACGTACACTAGCTGACAATCATTTTGTTTTATTGTGAAAAAATATTCCTGAAATAATTCAATATGCTAGGAAGACTACAAACAATACACAGTTTAGGAACCGAATCATCAATGCAATAGATAAAAAATAGATTGTAATAACTTGAACTCGATTCTATCTCGCACGATGTCAATTTATTTATAGTACTTAATGTAAGAATTGCTGGCCGTATTGCGTTTAACTTGCAAGTATTTTCATGTATGTGAAATGGTTCTAATCCGGTGTGCATTTCGTTTTTATCGGTAAGAAACAGCTCTGCTGGCATATTTGTCTCATATTTCTCCCATTTCTTCAGCATTTCCCGATTAGTCATTGGTTGTATGCGTATTATCGTAGTGTTTATTTGTTAACGTGCTGCATCCTCCTGAGGTCCCTCATGAAGAGCGGGCGAAGTCCAGAGACGGACTATCTCCTCTTGCCCACAACCCTTAAAATGCCCAAATAAATGAAATGAAATTATCAACATGCTGGTAATTAGCATAATAGTAAGTGCACTGCTTGGTCTGGAGAGAGTTTTCCGAAATCTGGCCGCGTCATTTTACATAGCAATACTCACGGAAGTCAAATGCATTAAGAAGCAACTTTTACCATTCACCGCTGATAACTTTGCAACTACGATTAATGAATAAGAAGTGACTTACGGGAGTTGAGCGATTTGGAAGTGGCTCGGGCACAATGAGTTCACCACCTCCATTTCCCCCACCGCCTCCGCCGCCTCCACCGCCGCCTCCGCCGCCACCGCCCCCTCCGCTGGAAGCGTCGAAGCCGCCATACTCGTTTTCATCCAGATTCACTGAAACAAAATAGAATAAAAGAAATAGATAGATAGATAGATAGATAGATAGATAGATAGATAGATAGATGTAGATGGGGGTGGACATTTCTTTGGCCAGACGGTAGTAAGAAACAATTTCGTCAAAAGTGCATAACGGATCTCTATTGATATCGAACTCATTAGAAGCCTGGTTAACGGCGACAGCGGGGTACGTGAAATAGCGCACTGCCTGGTGATCATGCTTGTTATATAGGGTTACGTTCGAGTGGGTTAACTGAGCCGTGTAAATATGCGGGGCACAGGGGCGGCGCCAGGTCTTCTAACTGAAGGGGCACCCACGAGTTCGAGTAAGATCGAAATGTGGGCACTCGTCTATCCGTGTGGATTGTTTTTTCAAAATTGAACGAAAATATAGGAGCATTGCGTGAACGCGCTTAGGTTCTGCCAATCAATATTTGCGTGTAGCCAACTGTGAATGGTGCATACATATAGCTCTCCTTTATTATGCAGGCCCAGGTGACTCGACCACAGCACGTGACCGAGTTTTTTAACGTGGTGAATTGGGGTACGAGCGGTCATTTTCTTTTTGCCTTTTCTCTTCTGTATGCACGTCCACCTGCATACTACATGGGGCATGACGGAGAGAGCTGAAATCTACCTACAGTCTCTCGAAAATTGCTCCTGCACACACACACACACACACATATATATATATATATATATATATATATATATATATATATATATATATATATATATATATATATATATATATATATATATATATATATACATATATATTGTTACGAGACAATGCCCCACTTAAACAGTGAGATAGGCGCTGAGGAAGACGAGGTGACTTGTGTGTGCGCGCGCTCTCTCTTGTTCGCCATCTTGGCTTGCGCGTTGGCGCTGTGTAAATATATTTTAAAACGCCTAGTTTCCCTTGTGCCTTCACGCAACATTTTGGTGGAAGGTGCTGGGTTACAACGCACGACGGAGTTACGCAGCGGACGCCTAGTCTCTGCTCCCAACATGTCCACCGGCAGCGACGCTTCCTCAACTGCTACGCCCACTGCATCAATGGCGCCGACCTCTCCTGTTTATCTCGTGGCCGCTCCACCCCGCGATCCCGGCAACTTTTCGGGAACGGACGGCGAGGACGTGGATGAGTGGCTTAAACTCTACGAACTCTTCAGCACAAATCACAGGTGGGACCCAACCTTAATGCTGGCAAACATCATCTTTTATTTACAAGGAACGGCCAAGGCGTGGTTTAATAACAATGTGGACGGTATCACAAGCTGGGACGTATGCAAGACCAAATTACGCGAGTTGTTTGGTCAATCTGCCGGCTGCAAGCAGGCCGCTAGGAAAGAACTTGGCACACGTGTTCAGACGTCCACGGAGTCCTACCTGGCGTATATTCAAGATGTGCTGACCCTTTGCCGTAAAGTTGACCGAACCATGGCTGAAGCCGACAAGGTAGCGCACGTGCTCAAGGGCATCGCAGACGATGCATTTAACCTCATTGTGTGCAAAGGCTGTTCCACCGTGCAAGATGTTATCTTGGAGTGCCAACAGTTTCAAGAGGCTAAAAGCCGTCGCATTGCTTACCACTTTACGCGCCTTCCCAACACTGCTGCGACGTCAACATGTGCGGATCTCCATGTACCGACCCTGCCCAATTCACACTCCAGTGACATCACGAGAATTGTACGCCGTGAAATCGAAGCCATCTCACCCGCCCCCTTGAGAGCACTGGCACCGAGTGATCCTCAGCCGACCATATCGCTAATACAGACCGTTGTTCGCCAGGAACTAGCCAACGCGGGTGTTCACACAGTCTGTTCTGTGCACCGTCCCGGCGCTGTCAGTTCGTCTACCCCGAGCCACCCACAGCAGTATCGCCGCCCTGCTCCACGTAATCGTGACCCAAATGCGTGGAGAACGCCTGATGACAGGCCGATTTGCTTCCGATGTGAACGAGTGGGACACATTTCCCGTCATTGCCGAAGCACGTGGACCTCACCGTATCGGGCAAACCCAAACTTCTCCAACCCCCATTCACCGGCCCACCTCTATGACCAGGAACCACCACGGCGTGAGGGCTCAGCTAATTACGACCCGACCACTACGACCACTGCCCAGTACAGTCGCTCACCTTCACCTCGACGTAGATTTTCCCGATCTCCACCACCACCTCGTTCCCCGTCCCCGTCCTCTGCCCGGCGGTTTTCTTCGGAAAACTAACGGCTGCAGCTCCTGGAGGTGACGCTGCTGATACGACTTGCTCTCCAATTCCTCTGTTGACGCTCCCGACCAATCAGAACTTGATCGACGTTGAAGTGGACGGTTTATCTGTTAAAGCCTTAGTAGACACTGGCGCCCATATTTCTGTGATGAGCCTGCACATTCGAGACCGCTTAAAGAAAGTACTTACTCCAGCCCCTTCACGCAGCGTTCGCGTTGCTGATGGTAGTACGGCTGCTGTTATTGGCGTCTGTACTGCACGCGTTACTATTGCCGGCCGTCAAACTTCAGTTCTCTTCACTGTTCTTTCTCACTGCACCAATGATGTGATCCTCGGTCTTGACTTTTTGTCCACTCATTCCGCTCTCATCGACTGTTCAGCCGGTACTGTGCAACTTGACCTACCGTGTCCGATTGATCCGCCCAGTCGACCGCAAGCCCGTATGTGCTCTGCTGAACATGTCCGTTTGTTACCGCAAACCGTGACCTGCATCACCGTTACGCCCTCGCCACCTGTATCCGATGGTGACTATGTGCTCGCGCCCATCACATCCCTTCTCTTGACCCACAGTGTTACCTTACCACACACTGTTATTCAGTTACGTGCAAACCACGCCTGCATTCCTGTGCTCAACTTTGCTCTGTGTCCGCAAGTGCTTCCGCGCGGAATCGCCCTCGCCATGCTGACTCCTTCTGAAGAATGCGTCATATCAGCTCTGTCTTCGAACGAGGCTCGACACTCCAGCTTCACACATGCTCGATCTTCGCAAGGAAGCCCGTCTCCTGATGTTAAAAAAATGATCGCGTCAGACCTTTTGCCGCATCAAGCTGACGAACTCCTTCGCGTTCTTGAGTCATACTGGGACGTATTTGACTTTTGTGATCGTCCACTAGGTCAAACCAGTGCGGTAAAGCACCGCATTGACACCGGCGATGCCTCCCCTGTCCATCGACGGCCATACCGCGTATCTTCGACCGAGCGTCACATAATTCAAGCAGAAGTCGACAACATGCTCGCCAAAGACATAATTGAACCATCATGTAGTCCATGGGCTTCCCCTGTTGTTCTTGTCAAAAAGAAGGACAACACTTGGCGATTCTGTGTTGACTACCGACATCTGAACAAGATCACTAAAAAAGACGTCTACCCGCTACCGCGCATAGACGACGCCCTAGATTGTCTTCACGGCGCTAAGTATTTTTCTTCTATTGATCTAAGAGCAGGTTACTGGCAAATTGCTGTCGATGACATGGACCGCGAGAAGACCGCTTTTGTCACCCCCGATGGTCTTTACCAATTTAAGGTCATGCCCTTCGGATTATGCAACGCTCCAGCCACCTTCGAGCGGATGATGGACTCTCTTTTGCGTGGGTTCAAATGGTCAATTTGTCTATGCTACCTTGACGACGTTATCGTCTTTTCCCCGACCTTTGAAACCCACCTCGACCGCGTTTCCTCAATACTGGCCGTATTTCGCAATGCCGGTCTCCAACTGAACTCGTCAAAGTGTCACTTCGGACGCCAGCAACTAACAATGTTGGGCCACCTTGTCGACTCCTCTGGTGTACGTCCTGATCCCGATAAAGTGCGAGCCGTGCGTAACTTCCCTGTTCCGACCTGCACTAAAGAAGTACGCAGCTTTCTCGGTCTGTGCTCGTACTTTCGACGTTTTGTGAACAACTTTGCGGAAGTCGCCCGTCCTCTCACAGACTTATTGAGAAAAGATGTCTCATTCACATGGGGCGCTGCGCAGGCTACGGCGTTCTCTACACTTATTGAATCGCTAACAAAACCACCTGTTCTGGCCCATTTCGACGTTTCTGCCCCTACCGAAGTACACACAGATGCCAGCGGTTACGGAATCGGTGCTGTTTTGGTTCAGCATCAAAGCGGCTGCGCCCGCGTTATCGCCTATGCCAGCCGTCTCCTCTCGCAGGCGGAAAGGAACTACTCCATCACCGAAAGGGAATGCCTTGCTCTCGTTTGGGCAGTAGCAAAATTTCGGCCTTATTTACATGGTCGACATTTCACTGTCATAACCGATCACCACGCACTTTGCTGGCTCTCGTCCTTGAAGGACCCCACTGGGCGCCTTGGTCGATGGGCACTACGGCTTCAAGAGTATAACTACTCGGTGTCCTACAAATCTGGCCGTTTACACCATGACGCTGACTGCTTATCTCGGAATCCAGTGGACCCACCTGAAGCGTTCGATGAATCGCCATGTGTGCTGTCTCTCTCCGCTTTAAGCAACATCCGTGAGGAACAGCGCCGAGATCCTGCCTTGCGTAACATCATCGAGAAGCTTCATTCTGCGGCACCCGATCCTTCTACTCGATTGTTCGTGCTTAAGGATGACACATTGTACCGTTGCAACGTCCGCCCTGATGGACACGAACTGCTCCTTGTGGTACCTTCCCACCTACGTGCGAGCGTGATCGGCCAGCTTCATGACGCTCCCACTGCCGGTCACCTCGGACTGTCTCGGACGTATGACCGCGTACAGCGTCGATTTTACTGGCCCAGTCTTTATCGCTCGGTCCGCAGCTACGTCGCCTCATGCGATCAGTGTCAACGCCGCAAAAAACCTTCTATGAGTCCTGCCGGGTTCCTCCAACCACTTGACGTTCCCTTTGATCCCTTCTTCCGACTTGGTCTTGACCTCCTAGGCCCTTTCCCTGCATCCACTTTGGGGAACAAGTGGATAGCTGTCGCGACGGATCATACAACCCGGTACGCTATCACGCGGGCTTTGCCAACCAGCTGCGCCACAGACGTTGCCGATTTTCTCCTGCACGACGTCATACTTCACCATGGCGCCCCACGCCAACTCCTAACAGATCGTGGGCGCTATTTCCTTTCCCGAGTTATCGACGACCTGCTTCGCTCCTGCGAGACGAAACATAAATTTACGACAGCTTACCACCCGCAAACTAACGGACTCACTGAACGATTCAACCGGACTTTAACTGATATGCTCGCTATGTACGTATCGTCCGACCACCAGGACTGGGACGTTGCATTGCCCTTCGTTACGTTTGCCTATAATTCTTCACGCCATGATGCAGCTGGTTTTTCACCTTTCTACCTGGTGTTTGGCCGTCATCCAACCTTACCTTTCGACACCATCTTTCCGACAGCCGTCGACTTTACGACTGAATACACCCGTGATGCTATCACCAGGGCTCGCAAAGCACGAGAAGTTGCTCGTCAGCGCCTTTTAGCATCGCAAGATCACCAGCGGCATCGTTACGACTCACATCACCGCCAAATTTCCTTTACACCAGGTTCTCTTGTGCTATTGTGGACTCCGACTAGACGCGTCGGACTTTCTGAAAAACTGCTTTCCCGGTACTCGGGACCCTACCGCGTATTGCGCCAGGTGACAGATGTGACATACGAGATAGCCCCGCTCGAGTCTTCCTCCGCCTCCGCTTCGCTGTCTACAGACATTGTCCACGTATCCCGCCTTAAGCTTTACCACTCGGCAACACAATAGAAAGCACCGAGACGGTGCTTCAGCACCCGGGGGTTATGTTACGAGACAATGCCCCACTTAAACAGTGAGATAGGCGCTGAGGAAGACGAGGTGACTTGTGTGTGCGCGCGCTCTCTCTTGTTCGCCATCTTGGCTTGCGCGTTGGCGCTGTGTAAATATATTTTAAAACGCCTAGTTTCCCTTGTGCCTTCACGCAACAATATATATATATATATATGGGATATGGCACAACGGGAGCGTTGTCAACAAGGATAAATATATTTATTTCCCAACAGTTTCGGGAGGGGATCTCCCTTCATCAGGGGATGAGTTATACTGACATGAACTTCCTTGCTGCCGCGTCCCTCTCGCCTTGAAAAACGTTTGCGAGAGTGAGAGGGAACTGGAAGAAGGAAAAAAAAGAGAGAAAAAAGACGAAAAAAGAAAGAAAAGAAAGAAAGTAAAAAAGAGGAAGAACCACTGTCAACACTGAGAACGAAGCCAACTGTCCGTCTACATCCACCTACGGTTCATATCACGTGCTGTTCGGTTCTTGGCGTGTGTCGGGCCACCCAAGATTGTCGCCGCGGTGCCGGGAGGGTCCGGGACGGCGTGCCTAAAGAAAGGGGTTTCCCCGTAATTGGTCGTTTGGTCGTTCGGCGGGCGGCGGGCGGTGTGTGTAAAGGAAAGGTTTCTCGTTAATGGGTCGGTCGGCTATTTACCTTTAATCTTCGTCCGTTTCCCTTCAACGGTCATGAAGTGGTAGGCGAACGTAAACACTTTGTATGTGCTTGTGAAAAAAAAAGAAAGAAAGAAGAGGACAGTGTACACGTACGAGTCAGTCAGAAAAAAGCATGGTCTCCAGCTATCAATCTTTGTCACCAATTTTCTCCTGGCTTACTTCTCGGAGGCAGTTGAGTTTTCCGGGGTCCTCATTGATACCGGCTACTAATGTACGAAATTTGAAAATAAAATATGCCTCACGCTGTTCGCGCTCGCGTCTGTTTGAAAAACCGGACTGCAAAAGAGTTACGCTAATATTTTTAAAACTGTGGTTTGGCAGGCGCAGATGTCTAGATAAAGGTAGCTTCGGCAGTGAAGTGGCGTGGTACCGGTGATTATTGAACCGCAGCCGAAATGGCGTGTCTGTTTGGCCGATATATTCTTGTCCGCAGATGTTGCAATGTAGCATGTATATTACGTTACTGGAGTCACAATTAAGGCTTTCAGTTATGCAGAATTTGAAATCCGAGAAGTTCGCTTTGGATTCACGTGTTGTGAGCATCTGTGGGCATACCTTGCATCGAGATTTTCCGCAGGGATGGCACCCTAATTGAATTTCGGGGGTGTTTGTTTTTGCCCTGACAAGAATGTCCTTCAGATTTTTATCCCGGCGGTACACCACGTGAGGTGGCTTCGCGAAAATAGAAGTTAGTCGTTTGCTTTGCCTGATTATGTTGAAATGGCGGGAAAGTATGTTGTTGATTCGTGGCGCTGATGAGGAGTAAGTTAGTACAAGGTTCGTTTGGGAAGTCGTTTTAGGTACTTTGTTTGGTCCCTTAATTATATCATTCCCGTTCACGTTGCGAGCACGTAGTATGGCATCGTCAATAATGTCTTCCGGATAATTTTGTTTCAATAAGGAATGCTTTAGGTGTTCCGCGTGTCTGTCAAATTCCCGCATATCGGTGCATATTCTTCGGTACCGGTAGGCCTGAGAATATGGAATACCCGTTTTGCAATGCTTTGGGTGGCTGCTGTTGAAATGTAGGTACATTTGACGGTCTGTAGGCTTTTTGTAAAGGTTTGTTGACAAGCGGTCATTTTCGACCGTGACAGTAACGTCCAAAAAGTTAATGCTAGTTTTGGAAATTTTGTGCGTGAATTTTATTGACGGGTGGCATTTGTTAAAATCCTCTATGAAGCGGAAAAGACTTCCCTCATCATGGTTCCATATCATAAAAATATCGTCTAAGTATCTTCTGTAGTAGAAAGGTTTCAAGGTGCGTCCCTCAATGAATGGGATTTCAAGTGAAGCCATAAAGGTGCTCGCGAAGTTTGGGGCCATTTTCGTGCCCATTGCAGTGCCACTGGCCTGAAGGAAATGCTTGCCGTTGAACTCAAAATGGTTATAATTTAGTACAAGTTCAAGAAGTGTAAACAGTACCTCGCCACTTACACTAGTTGATGAGTCAGATTTTACATATTCAGAAACCATAGCCGCTATTCCGTCATGGTGGGGTATGTTGGTGTACAGTGAGCAGACGTCCATGGTCACCAGAAAACTGCCGCCTGGGCTGTCGAGACTTGTAGTTTCGCAGATGAAGTGGTTTGTGTCCTTTAGGTAATAGGGAAAATTTGGGGGGATGTTTTTTTATTAAGGAATTGATGAATTCTGATATATTTTCTGTTGATGTGCTGTTACTGGATACTATCGGACGTCCCGGATTACCTGCCTTGTGTATTTTGGGGAGCAAATAGAATCGACCGGGAACAGAGTGGGCCGGTAACATTGCTTTTAACATTTTGCCGGTAATTTTCTCGTCCCGGTGGAGATTGTTTAGGGTTACTTTTATCTCCCTTTCAAATTCGGGAGTCGGGTCCGTTGGAAGTTCTTTGTAGAATTTTGTGTCTGATAGCTGTCGTTCCCCTTCCTTTAAGTAGTCCGACGTATTTAGAATTACTATGCAGCCTCCTTTATCAGCCGGTTTGATAGTAATTCCAGTGTTTTTTCGTAGTTCATCGAGTGCTCTTCGTTCTGACTTTGATATGTTGTTTCGAAATGGCCGATTTTTTCCATACGCTCTGATGATATCTTTTTGAACTGCTGATATATACATATCGAGGTGTTTGTCCCTCTGCTCACCCGGACACCATGATCTGTCACCACCAATCACTCTATTCTCGTTCGTACAGTCCTTGCGATAATGAAAGTATTCACGGAGGCGGAGATTACGCGCAAAGTTATCGAGGTCTTGGTACAGTTCAAATTCATTGAATTTACCGGATGATGGACAAAAGGTCAAGCCTCTCGACAAAAGTTGAAGCTGAGCGGGTGTGAGTGTTGTGTTTGACAGATTGAGTATATTTTCCTCATAAGTTTTCGGCTGCTCTTGGCTATCACGTGGCACGGGAGTGTCAGCGTCATATTCGAGAGTAAGGATGTTTTGATTAGGATTGCACTGTGGTTCTGAGTTCCCATTTTTCTCCTCAAAGTTAGGTTGAGGTACGGGTGGTCCCTGGTGTTCTTGTACGGCCTCACTCCTATTTTCCTGTTGCAGAGCAGTGGAGCTACTGCAATCCCGCTTGAATTTTCTATCTTTTACTACTGAAATTTCGCCTCTCTTCTTTAGTTCATATCTTTCCAGTTCTCTTGCCTCATGCTCTCCGAGATTAGATACAAATTTCTGCGTGGCCTCCGTGACACTGTGTTCGGCGGCCTTACGCTCACAATGGTCCGCAATGACCCGAGTCAGTTGCAAGGACGCTTCTAGTAATATTTTTTCCCACTTCCCCCTTTCTGCTTCACTTAGTGTAGACATTGAGGGGTGGCAGGCTAGGCGGAGACCCTTAGGTGCAATTTCGTGAGATAGATATTTGTTTAGTTGTTCTGCGTGTTTTTCGTATTGCACCCGCTTTTCAATGATTTTCCTAATCGATAGAAATGAGTGGGACCATGCGTGTTTAAGACTGCCCGTACCTTTTGTTTCCCCGTGTCATTTGGAAGCCGCCGCCTTGGTCTTCGCCGCATTCGTCCGCCTGGTGTTGTAAGGCCTCGCTGGTGGGAGTGGCGACGTCGTCACTGCTGGGACCCTGGATGGCTCTTTGTGTCCCTCGGCTCCCTGTTGTTGAGTGGGTTTGGCACTGGAGTTTGACGTGCAAGCCGTTGCCGCCGATCTCTGACTCACTGGTGGGACCCGCTGGCTCGCTGGCCTCGCTGGTGGTAGTGGCGACATCGTCACTGCTGGTGCCCTGGATGGCTCTGTGTGTCGCTCGGCTTCTTGTTGTTGAGGGGGCTTGGCACTGGAGTTGTCCGTGCAAACGATTGCCGCCGATCTCCATGCCGCCGACGTCCATCGCAGCTGCACCCTCGTGTGCTGTGCCAGTAGCGCGACCCCCTCGAAGCTTGCATGTAAGCCGTCAGCAGCCAGGAAGCGGCGCAGCGGGAGTGTTGAGAAACCATGTTCGACGTAATAGACGCCTGCTCCCAACAACCCGTAGTGGCAGAGACGGCGGGCCTCTCTGCTGAATCGCTGTACCTCCATATTAAACCGATTCATTGATCGCCAGTTCGAGTCCCGCCGTCGGCGATTGGGTGCGCGAGGTAGTGGCAGACTAAGATGCAGTGTCTTGATGTTCGGGCGCATCTGCCTCATTCGCTTCAATGCCTCCCTCAACGAATCCAGTGATCTTGAAGAGCTCGTCTTCAGGATGTCCGTGGTGCCCACATGCAGAAACAACGTGTCCCCCCGGTGAGGTAGGTACTCAAGTAGCGCCGGAATGTCCGAAAACATAGCACCACCATAGGAAGAGCACCACCATAGCAAGAACGAAGAGCACTCGATGAACTACGAAAAAACACTGGAACTACTATCAAACCGGCTGATAAAGGAGGCTGCATAGTAATTCTAAATACGTCGGACTACTTAAAGGAAGGGGAACGACAGCTATCAGACACAAAATTCTACAAAGAACTTCCAACGGACCCGACTCCCGAATTTGAAAGGGAGATAAAAGTAACCCTAAACAATCTCCGCCGGGACGAGAAAATTACCGGCAAAATGTTAAAAGCAATGTTACCGGCCCACTCTGTTCCCGGTCGATTCTATTTGCTCCCCAAAATACACAAGGCAGGTAATCCGGGACGTCCGATAGTATCCAGTAACAGCACATCAACAGAAAATATATCAGAATTCATCAATTCCTTAATAAAAAACATCCCCCCAAATTTTCCCTATTACCTAAAGGACACAAACCACTTCATCTGCGAAACTTCAAGTCTCGACATCCCAGGTGGCAGTTTTCTGGTGACCATGGACGTCTGCTCACTGTACACCAACATAACCCACCATGACGGAATAGCGGCTATGGTTTCTGAATATGTAAAATCTGACTCATCAACTAGTGTAAGTGGCGAGGTACTGTTTACACTTCTTGAACTTGTACTAAATTATAACCATTTTGAGTTCAACGGCAAGCATTTCCTTCAGGTCAGTGGGACTGCAATGGGCACGAAAATGGCCCCAAACTTCGCGAGCACATATATGGCTTCACTTGAAATCCCATTCATTGAGGGACGCACCTTGAAACCTTTCTACTACAGAAGATACTTAGACGATATTTTTATGATATGGAACCATGATGAGGGAAGTCTTTTCCGCTTCATAGAGGATTTTAACAAATGCCACCCGTCAATAAAATTCACGCACAAAATTTCCAAAACTAGCATTAACTTTTTGGACGTTACTGTCACGGTCGAAAATGACCGCTTGTCAACAAACCTTTACAAAAAGCCTACAGACCGTCAAATGTACCTATATTTCAACAGCAGCCACCCAAAGCATTGCAAAACGGGTATTCCATATTCTCAGGCCTACCGGTACCGAAGAATATGCACCGATATGCGGGAATTTGACAGACACGCGGAACACCTAAAGCATTCCTTATTGAAACAAAATTATCCGGAAGACATTATTGACGATGCCATACTACGTGCTCGCAACGTGAACAGGAATGATTTAATTAAGGGACCAAACAAAGTACCTAAAACGACTTCCCAAACGAACCTTGTACTAACTTACTCCTCATCAGCGCCACGAATCAACAACATACTTTCCCGCCATTTCAACATAATCAGGCAAAGCAAACGACTAACTTCTATTTTCGCGAAGCCACCTCACGTGGTGTACCGCCGGGATAAAAATCTGAAGGACATTCTTGTCAGGGCAAAAACAAACACCCCCGAAATTCAATCAGGGTGCCATCCCTGCGGAAAATCTCGATGCAAGGTATGCCCACAGATGCTCACAACACGTGAATGCAAAGCGAACTTCTCGGATTTCAAATTCTGCATAACTGAAAGCCTTAATTGTGACTCCAGTAACGTAATATACATGCTACATTGCAACATCTGCGGACAAGAATATATCGGCCAAACAGACACGCCATTGCGGCTGCGGTTCAATAATCACCGGTACCACGCCACTTCACTGCCGAAGCTACCTTTATCTAAACATCTGCGCCTGCCAAACCACAGTTTTAAAAATATTAGCGTAACTCTTTTGCAGTCCGGTTTTTCAAACAGACGCGAGCGCGAACAGCGTGAGGCATATTTTATTTTCAAATTTCGTACATTAGTAGCCGGTATCAATGAGGACCCCGGAAAACTCAACTGCCTCCGAGAAGTAAGCCAGCAGAAAATTGGTGACAAAGATTGATAGCTGGAGACCATGCTTTTTTCTGACTGACTCGTACGTGTACACTGTCCTCTTCTTTCTTTCTTTTTTTTTCACATGCACGTACAAAGTGTTTACGTTCGCCTACCACTTCATGACCGTTGAAGGGAAACGGACGAAGATTAAAGGTAAATAGCCGACCGACCCATTAACGAGAAACCTTTCCTTTACACACACCGCCCGCCGCCCGCCGAACGACCAAACGACCAATTACGGGGAAACCCCTTTCTTTAGGCACGCCGTCCCGGACCCTCCCGGCACCGCGGCGACAATCTTGGGTGGCCCGACACACGCCAAGAACCGAGCAGCACGTGATATGAACCGTAAGTGGATGTAGACGGACAGTTGGCTTCGTTCTCAGTGTTGACAGTGGTTCTTCCTCTTTTTTACTTTCTTTCTTTTCTTTCTTTTTTCGTCTTTTTTCTCTCTTTTTTTCCTTCTTCCAGTTCCCTCTCACTCTCGCAAACGTCTTTCAAGGCGAGAGGGACGCGGCAGCAAGGAAGTTCATGTCAGTATAACTCATCCCATGATGAGGGGAGGTCCCCTCCCGAAACTGTTGGGAAATAAATATATTTATCCTTGTTGACAACGCTCCCGTTGTACCATATCCCATACCTTCACGAAGACTAACTGGCCCATTGAATTATTACTCCCACTATATATATATATATATATATATATATATATATATTTATATATATATATAAAGATATATATATATACATATATCAATACCACTTCAAACTTCTCTATAAACAGAGCTTCGAAAGCAAAGCATAACGAAAGAAAACACACTCACGATCATCGCTGAGGACGAAGATTACCAGGCCTACCAAGACGATTCCCGTGGTCAAAAGGCAGCAGGTCATAGCGAACCACACCTTGAAATTACTACAGAGGTGGGAAAAAATTTTGAATTGGTTTTGCGCGGTAAAAATGGCCTACAGTCTAACCATGAGATGTATATTGATTGAACAAGAGTAAACAATATGATGCTTTCGCGATATGTATATGAGGGCTTTGAATTTCAATGTCTTACTGTTTTAGGTACCAAAAGTTAAGAAAGAGAGGCTAGCAAAGTTTGGATTGAGCTTGCATGGCTGTACAAGCACCTACCTACCTACCTACCTACCTACCTACCTACCTACCTACCTACCTACCTACCTACCTACCTACCTACCTACCTACCTACCTACCTACCTACCTACCTACCTACCTACCTACCTACCTACCTACCTACCTACCTACCTACCTACCTACCTACCTACCTACCTACCTACCTACCTACCTACCTACCTACCTACCTACCTATCTATCTATCTATCTATCTATCTATCTATCTATCTATCTATCTATCTATCTATCTATCTATCTATCTATCTATCTATCTATCTATCTATCTACTTTTGTAATTCACTGCGCAGTGCTCCATCTTGACGTTTTCCTTCCTTCACGACGGAAAGTAGACCGTGATATGTTTGGCTATCAGAAAAGCCTGACCATCGACAAGCCCACGATCGATAAAAAAAGCACGAGTTACGGGAATTCGGCCCATGCATGTAACGAGCGCACTACAAAACTCGCCCCCCCCCCCCCCTTCTCCTAAAACGTTCACCAATGCCGTGTTTGTTGTGTGCCATGCCGATACATCCGAGTTACGCAAGCTTCACTTGATAAAATATGGAAACATAACACCGCTTTCATGCGGCAGCTTGTTCAAATGACATTATACTGCAGGCGATTAAAGCATTTGTTACCATTTCTCTATAAAATTTTCATTTTATAGATTTATTCAGCAAAAAAAGCATGACGAAAAAAAAAACAACCGTGTTGCACTAAAAAGAAGGTGCAACGAACTTGTTTATGATAGCAGTGAACAGTCCTTAGTTGCATTGACATACACATGGTTATTAAGGCAAAAGCTCTTTACGACAGATCGACAAAATAATGCATCGTCTCTCTCATGTTCCTGACTGTTAGCGCTCAGTATGTCGTCTAGTCCCACTTACGAACACGCCCAATAATGACAAGGCAAAAGCCTCAGTCTTTTCATTAGGGAGAGAATAAGTCGGCCTGCAGCGACCTCCACTATACCCTATTGGTCGAGTCCGAGAAAAAAGGAGGCACCGCAAATGTTTTATTAAGACAAAAATAAATAAAATAAAATAGGAAACAGTTTGTCACAATGGGCCACGTGTACCCGGATTTCTGGGAATATACTTAGGAAGTAAACAGTTAGAGCAAGGTTAATAGTACTCGATGGTGATTGCCGTCAAGAACATGCACTAACTTGACCCTGCACTGAGCAACATTGACTAGACATGTCCGACTAAGTAAGGTATGAGGACGAAATGGAAAGGGCAGTGCTAGGACGACATAAAAGACAAGATGACACGACACAGCGCATGCCAGTCGTCGTCCCGTCTGATGTATTGGTCCCAGCACTACCCTTGTTCAATTCATTATGAATCCAAACCTACTCGCCCATGTGAGATTTTGCATTCTTTGAGGAAGACTGGGCGCCCCTCTTGGAGGATCTGAGAGGATGGCCGTTATCCCTGCCTCCCTCCCCATGTCTGCGCTTCCCGATTGCCCCGCTGTGTTTAGTTGCCTGAACGTAAGACCAACGTTACAAAGATGATATTCTACTTGCGTTTTGCCTGTAAAGTGCCATGCCACTGCGACACAGCAGAATTGATTAAGAAACACTGAATCATTCGGGTTGAATCAATGTATGATTAGAAAATAAGACGTTTATATAAATTTGGTTTATTGAAAAATGATATGATGGCTAGAATGGCTAGGTTGGAGAAAGAGTTTCCTGCTTATAATGTACGTCATCCTGAAGTGACTGATTGATATGGGGGGCTTAACGTCCCAAAACCACCATATGATTATGAGAGACGCTGTAGTGGAGTGCTCCGTAAATTTTGACCACTTGTGTTCTTTAAAGTGCACCCAAATCTGAGTACACGGGCCTACAGCATTTTCGCCTCGATCGAAAATGCAGCAGCCGCAGCCGGGATTTGAACCCGCGACCTGCGGGTTAGCAGCCGAGTACCTTAGCCACTGGACCACCACGGCGGGGTCATCCTGAACTGTGGTACATATAAAAATGTAGAACGAAATACGGAAATCAAATGTCAAACTCTCAACTGCCTACACTTCTAAACTGCTTAATTAGGGAACATAACACTGACATATATAGCATAGCACTAAAACAGTGGCGATTAGTGTTTACATATTCATGCAACCTCATGACTACCTTTTTATTCCTGTATTGTATTCTTACATTGTTTCCTTTTTAATGCCCTTTGCGAAACACTTTTATTTCGGTTGTCCTTAGCCACACGTCTTCTGTGCTACGTTGTATACTAGGGGGTCAGGGCTACTCAAGCTGTTCTCATAGCTTTTACCTGCGCTCCTCGTAACATTTGTCTGTTGCAGGATAAATTTCAATTTTAATTTCAAATTGAGGACGTATCAAGGAAAATGATGGGAGTAACCTTGAGAGACAGGAAGATAGCAGAGTGGGTCCGGGAACATACAGGGATTTAAAATACCATAGTTGAAATCAAGAAGAAGAAATGTACAAGGCCCAGACACGTAGCTCGTTGGACGGATAACCACTGGTGATTAAGGGTAACTGACTGGATTTCAACACAAACCAAGTGCGTGAGAAGGAGAGTGAAACGTACTTGGACAGATGAGATTAAGAAGTTTACAGGTACAACGTGACAGCAGAGAGCACAAGACAGGGTAGATCGGAGTAAAATGGGAGATGCCTTTGCCCTGCAATGGGCATTGTCAGAGTGATGATGATAACAGTATGCCTTATAGAAACCCAAACGTAAAACTGGCAGTTGCTACCCACTAACGCATGACTGTAAATGTCAGTAGTTCTATCGGAAAATTGTGGATCGTGAGAAAAAAATGGTTGTCAGAAAATGCAGTTTGTATGTCGAGGGTGACGTTGGACAGCAGGTCCTCACTTTCCTGGTGTAAACACATCATATTTCGCTAAAGCCAAACACCTACAAATACAGATAACACGTACATTCCCCTTGGTTCAGGCTGTTCGATCCTCCTCACTACCGGCACTTCAGCGGCCACCAATGCATTCCTGCAGAACACGCAGAATCACTTATAACAGTTTTTGGGCAGCGCAATAAGCTTGTTTATGAAAGCAGCAAACCTTACATTCTTGCCAGAATATAACAGTATTATGAACAAACATATCAAAGACGAGTTTTGATCAGCTACTATGAGAGCGATGTTTAGAATAATTGTAAATATATCGGAGAAGTATGCAGCTCCGAAAAAAAAAAGCTAGTGGCGTCAGAAATAATATTGGTACACCGAAGACTTGGTGTGCATTACTCCAACACATCGCATGAGCGAAATTCATGTAACTTTTTTGAAAGGTTAAAGTATAGAAACAGTGATCCCACGTACATCTCACTTTGCCATGTCTGCTCTAAATTCTTGTCTAGCGGCGTTTTGTTGGGCTCCCATGGACTCCTGCAAAAAAATTGGTATGGATTATAACAGGTTATTCAACCCTTGGATAAATTGGAACATGCATCCATAAATTTGATGAAAAATGCTATTAATAAATCAATGAAAGCGTTCATTTGTGAACATACAAGCGCGTAATAGGCTTTTCTGATAAAAGAGAGAACACCAATCACCGGCATGCGGGATATTTATTATAAGTCCAAAGGAGGTTGTGGTGGGCCGTGGTAAGGCAAGGTCATAAGTGTTAGATAATAGGCGGACTTCTTGAGGCCCTAGTTATCGCATATTGCCGAGCATTGCTTACTGAAAAAAAAAACATAGTACACGAGAAAGGCACGTAATTGGCACAAGCGCTTGTCCCATTCCCGTTGTAGTAACTTACTGCGACAAGCAGCCGCCGCATGAACGACACGCTAGCTGGTGGTGGAACAACAATTATTGATAGCACCACGCCAGCATATATAGTGCAGGGGTGAAGGGATTAGGAAAATAGTAACGTGACGAGATCTCTGATATGAGCGTTGTTAACAGAATAGTGTGCACGAACGTGCGCGCGCACGGCTGGCTTGGATGATCGTTAGCAACGAACACAAAGAAAACATAACACTCGTGTTCTTTGTTTTTTCTTTCGCTAAGTAATTCTCATCGAGTGTTAAATAATTAAATGAGGCGACTATGGATCATCAGATAGAACCTACATCAATTACATCAGACGACTATGGATCATCGCAATAGAACTAACGTTTGGCCACAACAAAATCATTCTCTACCCTAGACGAAAATTGCTCAATACTTGGATACTTCGCTTCTGAAAACGTAATGTTCTTCTTTAAAACAAACAACTGATACTGATGTAACACAGACAACACATACACTGTGCCCGGTGTTGGGGTGGCACTGCTGCCCGGCGATGGTCCTTTATACACCCAAGGCCTGCAAACATCATAAAAATATGAATATCTATGCACTGCGGAGTAAAATCGCGAAGACCATTTAACACGTCTTCCGCTAGCCACTCTGACATCTGAGCTCCTGGTTTGGTGCAGAGACATGATTTCTCAATGAACGTAATCTTCTAGTGCTCACTCAAAGAATGAATACAGAAAAAAAGCATTGAGACAACGCGAACAGTAGGAAAAATATCTGTTTTAATAAGAGTGTACCAATTAAGTCATAAAATGAAACGAATTGAATCAGGCAAAAGAAAAAAAAAACACACTTTTCCTTGGTAGTATTCAAACCCGCAGATGTCAATTTCTTCCTTTCGAAGAAAAAAATGACGTTCGCTTGGCTATAAACAACAAATTTTGTTCTTGTCTTTGTTTATTTGGCCATGTATTACTGCGAATCTGTTTTAGGCTACCCTGTGCTGTCATTTCGGCCTCTGCCACTGTCATCGTCATGGTTTCATGGATTAATAATAATAATAATAATAATAATAATAATAATAATAATAATAATAATAATAATAATAATAATAATAATAATAATAATGTAATATTCAAGAGCTCGACGAATGTTCTTCTGATCAGGTATTATGATGATGATGTCGATGCGGTCACTGACCAAGTCAAGGTGATAAAACACAAACGTTTCGGGATACCTTCGGCTTCTTTGTTCACGGGACGAGGAAGCCATACGAGTGCCGAAATGTCTCAGCGAGTTTCCTTTTTGACTTGGTCAGTGACCGCATCTACATCCTCAATGATAAAAACTGGCTGCGTACTTGCATGCTTCGGTGCAAATGTCACCGAAAGACTCTTCTGCCGGCCCCACATATATGTTTTGCCGTGCCTCAGACAGCACCTCCTCTATTTTGAACCGGCCTCATCTGATTCGCATTGATAAAATAATGGAGGCACTGCGTGGGATATGAGCACCATCTGGCAGTGGCATCGGGAAACACAAACTTGTGCAGAACCCAGGGTCACTGCCAGGTGGCAGCATCATATCGTCAGAAGAGCACTTTTTCGTGCGTAGCGTCGCATTTTCTGCGCAGCATAAGAAACACTAAGCTGTTGAGAATTACATGTCTGTCTATTTTTTAGAAAAGTAACACACGACCTAATACCTAAATACGGATGTCGTGCATCAGATATGCCTAATATTTGCGTTTTGCTCGAGAATGCTCAAAAATATGAACGCCACTCCCAGTACAAGATGGCTGGGCACTGAGAAAGTGCTTAAGCATTGGCCGAGTGGCTTACTCATTTAGAGTGCCAGATAAATAGATAGGTCAAAATTTCTTTGTACAAGTATCCTATGAAAGATGATCGTCGTTATAGTTGTAGTAGTAGTAGTAGTAGTAGTAGTAGTAGTGATAGTAGTAGTAGTAGTAACCATGCAAGTCGCGTGAGTAGAGGGAAAATTCATGAAGTGAAAAAAAGTAATAGTGGTGATGACCTTTTTTACGCGAAAATATTAATTAACATATTCATCACAGCTTCGCCATCCTTTTGGAAGCACTAAATAACTCAAATCGAAACACAGCAGACAATTTGCAAATCTACTGTCAAATACGGGCTCTATCTATTGCCTTTCCCCGACGTTTCAAAAGAAATTTATTACAGTAGGAAGAGCATGAGAAATTATTGCTAAGATTTGAACCAATTCAACATTGCTTATTGGATTTTACACTTCCTGAAAGACCTTCGAATATGCGTCTTTGATGTGAACGAAGCGACCCCTGCGAAGGAAGCGACCCTCCTGTACCTTTCGTTTCGGCAGTATGCATTCCCCGGGAAAGGTGTCAGGTTGTTTTTGTAAAGTTTACTTATTGTTACTGGAGCAGCTATCCCTATCAGTGAGCTTAATCACCCCTGTTGCAACGCACATCTCCCAGAGGGCCTGGCTATCGCAGTCTCAAAGCAATGAATATGAAGGTCGGAAATAATACTTTCAGGTTGGTCTACAACCATTCTCTCTGTTCTATGAAATGAAGTCAATAAACATCTGTGATGACGACTCGATACGTGAGATAACGCTAAACAATGGACGACTTGGTCCCACAAAAAAAGAAAAACAAAAAAAACCAGCCAACATCAGTTCATTCTTCCACTTGTTAGCTTCCTAGCAATGCGAAGAGCCTTCGATCATAGAATCGATACATTACGAATTCCAACTTGGTAAAAATTCAGGTAATACACGAAAAACTAGCAAATATTTTCGTGAAAACTTATTAGTAAGCTTGTCAGGTAAGAAAGCACATGCTTTGCAGCATTAAAGGCTAGACAATTAATGTTATGAGTTCCGCACGCGAATATGCGTACAGGTTTGAAAGTATCATTTTTATAGCATGAGCACCTCCATACTGGCGCATCGATGGTGTGATATTTATGAGCTAGTACTTGCGAACATTGAGAAAGTACATATTTGTCTAAGGGGACGTAGAGAACATCATAGCGTAAAGCAGAAATGCCTCGAAAAAGATTGGTGACTCACTTTGGGGATGACGGTTGAGCGACAGCCCCTTGAAGAAAACATAATTACAAATTAGTTTATACTGACTAACAAAGAATCTTAGATGTCGTTAATGTGCATTTAAACTATTGAATTCAATGCATCTTTAAACTGACAATCAATTCAAATATACATCTCAACCAGCTCAACAATAAGTCTTACTGATACATCGTCTTCATCACCTTTTACAGCTGAAGCATTCAGTTGTGTTGCATTAGTTTCTTTTTAGTGTTTAGATATAAGTTGTGCTGTCATAAAAAAGTTTCAAATTATAATATTTTTAGGTATTCTGAGCCTGATAACCATCGTCTACTTATCGTTCGCACGAACTACAGTAACTTCAATACCAAACTTGAAATTCCCTTCGTGACATTATTGAATCGTCAGCCTTATGTTCTTTGTTCATTGCCTCTCTCGTCACACGGAAGAGACGACGTGGCTGTACTCATTACGTAAGAGATTACACACGAAAAGTCTTATACTGTAAATATTTTAAAAAAAGTTATGTATATTATTCAAAAGTCGGCTATAGGCCTTAGCGCCAAATTTTTCTTTCACTTGCAGATCGAGAACATGTGGCAAAAATTATTGCAGATGGCAGAACCTTGTGATTGCAGCGTTTGCCTTACCAACCCCTGGCGGTGCTGTGTCATCTGCGGAAAAGAGTCGATAAAAACGGGCAAGACATTGTAAATGTTCGTTGGTTGGTTCCGCAACAGCTTAGCGCAACCCACACAGGGGGATAGGTCATGAATGGGACGGCGTCTTACTTGTTAAAATAATTCACTTATTGAAGAAAAGAGTTCAAATCATTAGGTATTACATGGAATAGTTTAAACTTGTAGGATTTCAAAAAAACTCTAAAATGAATGGCATAACACACACACACGCACACGCACGCGTGCGCGCACACACACACACACACACACACACACACACACACACACACACACACACACACACACACACACACACACACACACACACATTTAGTATTCCATTCTTTTAGGCTCTCGTAGAAACGTGTAACAGCGTTTCAAACGCTGGTTCGAGCATGAAAACGGGCCAGTAAGCGAAGGAGTAGGATGAGACGTCTTAATTGCTGTTCTCGCTTACACGACATGTGCGAGTGCCAAGCGATCATTTCAGCCTCATTCATCGCTCGCCAGGACGACGTTCCTGCAAAAAAAAGAACACAATTGTTAGCGTGCACGAACAATGGGGGTGGGTATTACTTATGACTTCAGTGGAACACAAGAGCATGAGCACAAAGACAATTTGGATGGGACGAAAATCTCGTACTGAGGCAGTTATATTGAACCCAGAATCACATTCCTGTCTCTGTCCTGTTATCCCCCCCTCCCCCTATGTATTTGTGCTTTAGAAACTCACACTAGAAGAACATGGCTCTTTTGCAAGGCGCAAGTGTGAGATGCCTCATCCAAGTTGAAAAGTGACTGTCAGCAGCATTGGCGACCCCAGTGATGCAGAAAGGGGACGAATTCGGCCTTGTTTGTGAGACTTAGCGCAAAGTCACGCAAAGACGAAAAAGGAGGACACAACGTGTGCGTTCACTTCCAACAAAACATTAACACACTGTTAAAAGTTAGCGCACGTGGTGGGTGTCCTCCCTTCTCGCCCTTGTTGGGTGTTCGCACTAAATATTACCTGATGCAAAAAGTCAGTGCGACGTTATGACGTAACTATGTAAAGCCAACAGGACGTCACAGGTCGCCAACGTTTTATTTTTACATTATCATAACGCCGTCATGATGTCTCAGAATGACGCCATCAGATGGCTCCGTCAACTATTCAAAGGTCATCCAATTCACACACACCGAGGCACCAAACATGTACAGGAGAAACAGATGGAAATGATCACTGTACGTGTTCGGTGTCTGGCTGTGTACGTGTGTACATGTGTGAATGTGCCGTGTATTTGGCTTCTAATTTTATTTTTTATGAACAGACAACCAGCAACGTGCAGAAAACTTTCAGGCAAAGCGGAGAGGAGGGGCTGGGGGTGAGGGGGGCGATGTGCTGAAGGAGAAGATGGTCAAGATGTATTTGACCTTCCAGTCATCTTAGGAAATTGTTTGTCTTGAGTGTCTTCAAGAATGACTTAAAAAAACCACTACCACCTCGTTGACCTTTTCATCTCAGCGAATGTAAGTTATATTGTGAAAAATAACACATTCATGTAACTAGCCATAACCCTATAAAAACAAAGTTACATAAACAACTCAGACTTGGACGTGGTCGGTATTCCATTCAGATTGTATCTGAAGTCGCCGGTTCGTGCGCTCTTGAAATTAAAATGATGGGCACAAGAACACTGCTTCATGCATATTTAGGTGAGCTCAATAATCACAGGTGGAGAACAATAACTAACGTCACTGCCTCTATGGCATTCTCCTTGTGCTATGGTGGGTTGTGAAAAGGTAAACTAAATAGGCACGCTTTGTTTAATATTAATAATGCACTCCTTAACTTCTTTTTTCCCTAACAGAGTGCTTTAGGTAACCCGTGCACCAAGAATTGTACCAACATAAAACAAATATCAACGTTGATCGGTTCTACGTACGATATAGTTCATCTCTGATTTGATTTGATTTAGATTGTTACCTTGAGTACTCATGCTGCCCGCTGTCGTACCTGCAAGAAAAAGCAAAAAAAAAAGAAGTGCAACACGACTTATCATTTCACGTACCATGATGAAAATTGCCCAAGCACAACAGCATGAAAAATACTGCTCCCATGCTATCGTTCTGGAACAAGAATGTGGAAGTTGACCACCCGAGTCATGGAATCCTAAGACTTATTGCATGATCTTCGTATTTCACACTCCTGCAACAACGATCTGTATCCCAACAACTATCTAGCCCAAATGTGTAATCGCTTAGCGAGGGCTGAACCTCTAAGCAAGCCTGCACTAGAAGCTCTAGCTGGATGGCGAGTGTCTGTAGACATCTCAAAAATGACATTGTTTAACGTGCTACTACGAATCGTCACCTCTAATGTGTCAACTGGACGATCACTTATAGCTATTGTTTCAATTGGAATGCAGAGAAGAGAGCTTACTGTGCTCAGTGCTTCAGAATACCAAAGAGCCGCAGTCGAAGGGACAGCTGTAATTGGAAAGCTTTTCTTCTTCTTTACCAGTTCTAGTTTATACCCACTACAGTGACAAGCGACTGCGATGACAATGATGGTGACTATTCCCGGAAAAATGGGTCAACCCACCACGGCGAATCGGCGACGAGATGTGCGGCAGTAGACTACTGCGCTGAAGGAAGAAAAATGTCGTGGAAGTCAACTTTCATTACCACATCTTGCAAATCAGCAGCGGGATTTTTTTTTGCGTCTAGTTGTTTCAGCTGATACTTTTAGCAATGGCGCCCACTTACAAAAGGTGTGAAAGACAAGGTGTCACATTGGTATGGTTGTTGAGGACGTCGTCAAAAAAAGCTTGGACCTTTACCTCGAAGGTCCCTTCTGAATATTTTGCGTATAATGGCACCGCGCAATTTATTGTGCTATAAAGGTAAACAGATTTCATTGAATTCGCGTGGTCAATGCCACCTTTTTGAGTTGGCGAATGTGCCACCCTTGCTCAGAGGCATAGAAACTGAGTAAAGATGCATAGTTGATTTGCGATAATATAGAAATGAAAAACCATTAGTGTTTTGTGTGCACAATAAAAAACACGTTTTTTACCCCCTCAGAGGGCATGTACAGCTAAATAACAAGCTATCCAAAAATATTCGTATATTGTTAGCCGAAATTATATCAGGTACGCCATAGTGAAAGACACCGATTTTTTTTTGTCACAACAATACAACCTAATGTAACTACATGCACGCTTTTTGCCTAACGCCCTCCACCAAATACGGTCAACCTGGTTGATAATCAAACCCACTTCGACTTTCTTAGCCAAAAAAAAAACACATTTGCTGCTTTGCTGAAACACAGACGTTTTTATCAAGAACACTATCAACGATTGTATTAAATGCTCGTGACCGCAGTGGAAGCCTGAACAGCGTTCTGCACACAACAAAGAAAAAAAATGATGTAGATGATGGCTTAAATGCATGGCTCATACCAACTCTTGGGAATAGATTAAGAAACGATTACATAGAGGAGATCACTTATTGCTTTTAAATCTAATGAATTATAAAAGAAGGTTGAAAAAAATTAGGTTAACTAATTGAGAGATCTGCAATCAAAACAGTTTTGATTCGGCAAGGAATATTCTACAGCAGAACAGATATCCCGGCGACAATTACACAACGGCAATGTTTTAACGTGTGGCTTTGTGGGCTTTATGGCCAAAGTCCTCTACGCGTCTGTGAACAACTTCTTTCTCCTAAAAGAATGTTCGCGCACTCGCCAGCTAAGAGTCGGCAATAGCAACGTGAAGCCACTGCAGTATCTTTACCTCTATGTTGCAATAAAATGCATAGCGCAGCAGTGAAGAAATAAACGCCAGGCCTGCGCGAAGGGCGCAGCGCAGACACAGCGAAATGTGGAAGTGCGGAATTTCCAGAAACCGTAGCAAACTATTCTGGGGCTGCTAATTGAAGTACGCTGGATGAGGAATATGATTTTTTTACTAGTTTTCCGATGAAGATGACAGTGTGGCGCCTCGAAACACTAGTGCCACATCTTTAGGACCCCTCGAGGGGGGCATTATACGAGCACTTCGTAAGTGGCTGCCATATGTGAACAGTACTAAGAAAGGAACGAACTCATTATTCATTGGTCCGGTGATTTACACGTCTGAAGTTTCATTACAACATCATTGGCTTTCCATAATAAAAACAACATTGTGCCATCATTGTAGTGGGTATCAATAATATGTGGTTGAAAAGAAGAAAACCTTGTCACGAGCAGCGGCTGCGTCTACGACGGCTCTTTGAATATTTCAGGCAATGAGAGGTAAGTTATATCGCGCCGCATTCTAGTGTTAACAAGAAGTCACCGGTGATGAGGTACGACAAAGCCCTTGACTGTTTGGAGCCTGTTAAACCGTGGGAATGTCCGAATGACAGCCAGAAATACGGTTGTAGCGCCCTCGTTCGGGCGGCGTGCAAACCGGAGAGCGCGCGATGGCGACAGAAGAAGATAAAGAAGCCGCTAGGCCGTGGCACGTGAAGCCACGGCTCACGTTCCGGGCTGGCATCGGTTATCGTTCAGGCGTGTCTTTTTTTCGCTCCTGTGGCATAAGCCTACAAGTGGTGACCTCGGACGAAGACAATGACTGACTCGAATGCACCCTCAACCGAACAAGCCTCACGTTCGCAGGACGTCTCGGCCGTGCAACTGCGTCTCCCATCTTTCTGGCCACAAGACCCGCAAGTTTGGTTTCATCAGGTCGAGGCGCAATTCTCCCTGTACCGCATCGCCTCGGAAACGACACGCTACTACCACGTAGCCTCCGTCCTTCCTCCTGACGTTGCCAGCGAGCTCTCCAACGTCCTCTCCAACCCCTCGGACACTACGCCATATCAGCACCTTAAAACCAAGGTGCTGGAACGATTCATGCCTTCGGAACGCGTCCGCCTACAGCAGCTCCTTGCAGAGGGGGACCTTGGCAACAGGCGCCCCTCCCCACTACTGCGCCGAATGCGACAGCTTCTTGGGAAACACGACGTCTCTGCCCACTCAGCGTTGCTTCGCGAGCTCTTCCTCCAACGCCTTTCTCAGCCAATCCGCCTCGTCCTCGCGGCGGCCGGCGACGTCAATCTCGACCGCCTGGCGGAGCTCGCCGATCAGGTTCATGAAGCGACCTCCCCATCTGTCAACGCTGTCTTACCACCAGCAGACACAGCGATTTCGCACCTTGAGGCCCGCATCGACGAACTCGCCGCCTCTATTGCCGCACCCCGGAGCCCCCTGCAGGAGACTCGTTCGCCTCGTTCCGGTCGTCGAGCTCTTCCACGCACACGAGATGCTCGGAGTCCCAGCCCTCCACCCCTCTGCTGGTACCACCGGCGTTTCCGACACCGAGCCACGAAGTGTACACCCCCATGTTCGTGGCAGGGAAACGCCTGCCGGGATCACTGACGGCGGCGTGTGATCTCCCTTCTCGTCCCAGCCGCCTTTTCATGGTCACGGACCAGCTATCGGGCGCCAGGTTCCTTATAGATACGGGCGCGGAAATGAGCGTTGTGCCCCCGACTAAGGCTGATCGTTCAAAGTCACAGGGGCAAGTGCTTCGTGCTGCCAACGCCTCGTCTATAACAACGTATGGGCTCCGATCTCTCACCCTCGACTTCGCCCTTCGCTGCATTTTCCGGTGGGTTTTCGTCATCGCAGACGTGGTTCAACCGATCATCGGCTCGGACTTCCTCTCATACTTCGATTTGGACGTCAGCGTGCGGCGGCGCCGCCTCATAGATGGTAAGACTCGTCTCTCCATCTCGGGAGTCCTGTCCGACATCGCTCCAATGGCCATCCGCATGCTGATACCTTCCTCACCATTCGAAAAAATCTTGGCGAGTTTCCCGGAGTTGACTAAACCGTGCAACCTCACTCAGCCGCCTAAACATACGGTGACACACCACTTCGTCACCCGGGGTCCACCGGCAGCTGCTCGACCACGCCGCCTGTTCGGAGACCGCCTAGCTATTGCTAAACGGAAGTTTGACCACATGCTGCAGCTCGGCATTATCCGCCCATCGTCAAGCGCTTGGGCTTCCCCGCTGCATTTGGCGCCAAAGCGTGATCCTGGTGACTGGCGTCCTTGTGGGGACTATCGAGCGTTGAACGCCAAGACTGTCCACGACAGCTATCCTCTACCTCACATCCAGGATTTTACATCGCGCCTCGACGGCTGCACAATTTTCAGCAAAGTGGACCTTGTTAAGGCGTACCACCAGATTCCTGTCGAGCCCGCCGACATACCTAAGACTGCCATCACGACGCCCTTTGGGTTGTTTGAATATGTGCGGATGCCTTTTGGACTCCGCAATTTGGCTCAAACATTCCAGCGGTTCATTTCTGAGGTCACACGGGGTCTTCCTACTGTGTTTGCGTACCTTGACGATGTCCTCATCGCCAGCCGCACACCTGAAGATCATGAGCACCATCTACGCGCTCTGTTCCAACGTCTTCAGCTGTACGGCCTCGTTGTGAACGCCTCTAAGTGTACTTTCGGCGCATCTGAGCTCGAGTTCTTGGGCCATCACATATCATCCAAAGGAATACGCCCTCTCCAGTCCCACGTTAAAGCAATTCAGGATTATCCTCAGCCTACAACACTGCGCCAATTACGCCAATTCCTGGGGCTTGTGAATTTTTCCAGGCGCTTCATACCACACTGTGCTGAACTGCTACGACCGCTCACTGACCTCCTTCGGTCGACCGCCGGCCCGTCCTCCGCCATTCCTTGGTCGTCAGAGGCCCAGGCCGCCTTTGCTGCTGCTAAGCAAGTGGTCGCTAACGCCGTGCTTGTCATTCATCTACGCAGCAACGCCCCTACTCGGTTGATGGTGGACGCATCCAGCGTGGCCGTCGGAGCCGTCTTACAGCAGTGCATTAACTCCGAGTGGAGACCCTTGTCGTTTTACTCTCGGAAGCTACTTCCTGCTGAGACCCGCTACAGCGTCTTTGGCCGGGAATTACTAGCCATCTACGCTGCAATACAGCACTTTCGGCATTTCCTGGAAGGATGCTCGTTTTACTTGCTGACTGACCATAAGCCACTGGCGTATGTTTTCCGCACTAACTCATCCAAGTACGTGCCCCGTGAACTCCGCCATCTGGCTTATATATCGGAGTTCACGACTGACATCCGCCACGTGAAAGGAGCTGACAACACCGCCGCAGATGCCCTTTCTCGTATAGCCGCGGTTGACTCTCCACCGCCAACCATCGACTGGGCCTCATTCTCCTCGGCACAGCAGGATGATAGAGAGCTTGCCGCTTTTCGGGAGAACCCCCGTTCTCTCCGACTACGCCGGGTGCCTCATCCATTATCATCTGAGCGCTTGTGGTGCGATGTCTCAGCTGACCTTCCCCGCCCTTTCGTTCCCGCTTCATTACGACGCACCGTTTTCCACTCCTTACACGACATCTGTCACCCTGGCATTCGGGCTACTCAGCGTCTTCTCACCCAGTGCTATGTCTGGCCCGGAATCAACGGTGATGTGCGCGCTTGGACGCGCATGTGCCTGCCCTGCCAGATGACAAAGGTCTCCCGTCATACAAAGACGCCGTCCCAACCTTTCCTTCCACCCGGCCGTCGTTTCGACCATGTTCATCTAGACATTGTGGGCCCTCTACAAGTGTCTCAGGGGTACCGTTATATATTGACCATGGTCGATCGCTTCACACGCTGGCCAGAGGCTGTTCCAATTCAAGATATCACAGCCGAGACAGTTGCCCGCGTTTTCATTTCTGCGTGGGTATCGCGTTTTGGCTGTCCGGGCACCATGACAACAGACCGTGGACGTCAGTTTGAGTCCTCGCTGTTTACTTGCCTTAATCGCATCCTCGGAGCCAGACATTGCCGTACCACGGCTTATCATCCCTGCGCCAACGGCATGGTGGAACGCCTTCACCGACAACTGAAGACCGCCTTGACTACCCTCCTCAATAGAGCGACCTGGGTTGATGCCTTGCCACTGGTGCTCTTAGGTTTACGAGCTGTCATCCGGGCAGACCTGCAGTGCTCAACAGCAGAGCACTTCTCTACGGCTTCCGGGAGACTTCTTCACGTCAATGAAGCTACCAGACCAGCCACAGCAATTCCTACAACGCCTCCTCGACTGCGTTCAAGACCTCCGGCCCACTCCACCCAGACCTTCCGAACAAAAGACCATATTCGTCCACCCTGATCTGGCCACTGCAACACATGTTTTCGTGCGCCACGACGCGTTCAGACCACCTTTGACACCAGCTTACGACGGACTATTCCGCGTCCTTCACCGCACCCCCAAAACTGCCACTCTACTTCAGAACGGCCGTGAAGAGACAGTCAGCTTGGACCGACTCAAGCCGGCGTACCTGGAGAGCGCCCTAGAAAGCCTCTCATCTACGACTGATCTTCCGTTGGAATACCACAAACGGCATGTCACATTCCGACTTCCAGTCTACATGGATGGATGGATGGATGTGGCTGTACCCTTTAGATCGGGCGGCGGCTAGGGCGCTACACGGGGGGCCCTGTAGCGCCCTCGTTCGGGCGGCGCGCAAACCAGAGAGCGCGCGATGGCGACAGAAGAAAATAAAGAAGGCGCTAGGCCGTGGCACGTGAAGCTACGGCTCACGTTCCGGGCTGGCATCGGTTATCGTTCAGGCGTGTGTTTCTTTCGCTCCTGTGGCATAAGCCTACACGGTTACAGGCTCCAGTGAAGGCTTGCATGCAGTGAAACGTGTCGAGCACTGTAGAGGTGGCGGAACTTACAATCAAGATAAACACCCAAATAGGAATAAGTTTTGCAGGAGTGTGCATTTTTAGCGTCATATACGGACAGTTCGCACTGCACAGTTGAGTGTCGCATAACCTCAATCTAGTTTGAGAAAGATAAGGTGGGAAGAAAAGATGGCATATTGCTTTATTTAAGCTATGCAGGGCACCAAACGCCACGTACCGCTCATTTATCCGCTCTTTTTTTTTTGCAGGCACACCAGCAGACTGACTACATGTATGCCATTGGTAACTGTCGAGATTATATCTGTTACGATTAGATCAGCTTCGGACATGAACCGAGCTCTGCGCAAAAGCAGTCGGCATTTCTTTTTTTATTTTGGTGAACGGCCTGGTCTATCTCTTTCCAAACCACTCTGTTGACGACATTGTTATTAGAAGCGAAGTCATAGGTCACTGAAAATTAATCCAACGTAACTACCCGTCTGTTCAGAGAGACAGAGACAGGAGTAACAGCGCGGAGGCAAGTGATTCGCTAGTATAACTGCTTTTTTAAATGGTTCCTTAAAGAGCCCTTCACTAGCCTCCAAAAATATAAAAGAAAATCAAAGAAACATACGCGTTGTTCTGCCCTGGCATTTCTCGTCCTTCTGGCGCACTTCCTGACACAAGAGGAGTGTTTCACTTGACATCTTCTCGGTGCGTACTCTTGATCCGTCTAAATACGCAAAACACCAACTGTGAATTGTCTCCTAGAATCCCTCGCTATGCAGGCATCCACTTGCTTTTCTTTGTCTTGCTTGGCTATCGTGCATGGCTCACTCTTTTTCTTCTTCGTCTGCACATTCAAGCGCGAATCCTGATAGGGTCCACGCTTTATGTACAGAAAGAAGGGGGGTGTCTAAAAGTCCCATGCCACACTGCCTTAGGCGCACATAGGATAATGTCCTAGGAACTTTTGACCGCCTCTGTACTTTTAAGAAATAATTTGCGAGGAAGAGACATCGCCAGTAGCTATGTTTGCGGAGATGACAAACAAACCACTTCTTCGCCTTCAAACTCGGGGTGGTGGGGAGCTCTTTAGGTGCAACTAAATCTACCCCAGTGAGCATTTTGTGCTTCATTTTAATTGAAAAGCGAGATGCCTTTGAACCAGTGTTTTCAAGTATCCTCTGGTGAACAGTACGAGTTGCTTTCGCGCTAACGGTTATGTATTCTTATATATTTGGGTCATACGTACAAGTCAGTCCTGCACGCTGAGAAATCGTTCTGCATTGCTTTCAGAAACGTCTGCGTGGCGAGGGATGACGGAGGCCGAACCGGTCGGGTGGCACTCCCATACAGTCAGTAAGTGAGAACAAATAAATCCAACTCATAAACTTTTAAACTTTAAACTTAACAAACCCCCTGTTTTGATAACACTACCCATTCGCGTTCTCGCTACAATTGAAAGTTTTGTGTACTTGTCTTTTTTGACAGATGATAATCCACCACGTGAGAATGGTAAGACCACGTGTCTTCAATGGAAGATGCACGAAATGTACAAATATTTCGGCTACGCGTCTTTATTTTCGTAACCGGATAAAAATGTGGTGCTGCTGAAAATACGAATTAGGAAAGCGTATTGCGTCTTGCATAACAATATGTACATATGTAGAAATAATAATAATAATAATAATAATAATAATAATAATAATATACATTCATATCTTATTCATATAGGATGTATATATATACATTCGGTGTCTTCTCCGCGACGTGGGCTGGGTTCACGGCTTGACGGGGGCGTGCGGTACATGAACGAAGCAGCACCTCCACCAGATGTCACGGGGTCGTGACGTGGCCGAAGACAGGAGACTTCTTGTTGGAATTTAACTGTTTATTTGGGCGAACCTGTGCCCGGTAAACAGAAAGTCCAATTACAGCAGCAGTCTCGCACAGATAGCAGTCTCAGGCTGATAGCGGCGAACGGAGCGTCGGCCTTCGATCAACAACTGACAAGCGGCGAAGCGCGTCGGCATTTATACTCCCGCCGTCGAATGTTCTAGCGCTATCGCTGGCGGTGGCGTGCGTTCCAGAACAATCTGTACCATTCGCACAGTGGGCGTGATCTTATCGAAATGATCTACTACAGTCCGGAACCCTATAGAAAACTGCAGGCGCGGTTTGCGCTGAGAATCGTGTGGTGTTTTGGGACGATAACAAAAACTTGGGAAATGGAACGTGGCATTGCCCCCCTCTGAAAAAGGCATCGTCTCGATGCTTTAACTAAAGATGAAGGTACAATAATAATGCAAGAAAGTACAATGAATAAATTACGATACAACAATAATACAAAAACACTGGTTCAGTTTGTTAACGCGCATAAAACGGCTTGAGGCGCGCGACATGGACGACTTCAGGTCGCGATCGGCGCCGTTGAGAGTTCGTAATGCCGTCGGGGACAACCTCGTAATCAAGTGGGCCGAGACGTCGAACCACCCTGTACGGTCCGAAGTACCGTCGCAGAAGCTTTTCACTTAGTCCACGTCGGCGTATCGGCGTCCACACCCAAACACGTTCACCGGGCTGGTATTCCACGAAGCGTCGTCGAAGGTTGTAACGGTGGCTGTCGGTCGTCTGTTGATTCTTGATACGGAGACGCGCAAGTTGTCGGCCTTCTTCGGCGCGATGAAGGTACTCGCTCACATCGAGGTTTTCTTCGTCGGTGACGTTGGGTAACATGGCATCGAGCGTCGTTGCCGGGCTCCTTCCGTAGACCAATTTGTATGGAGATAACTGCGTCGTCTCCTGCACCACCGTGTTGTATGCGAAGGTCACATACGGAAGAATGGCATCCCACGTCTTGTGTTCGACATCGACGTACATTGACAGCATGTCGGCGATCGTCTTGTTAAGCCGCTCGGTGAGGCCGTTGGTCTGTGGGTGGTACGCTGTCGTCCGGCGGTGGTTTGTTTGGCTGTATGCCAAGATCGCTTCAGTTAAGTCGGCAGTGAATGCCGTTCCTCTGTCGGTGATAAGGACCTCCGGGGCGCCGTGACGTAGGACGATATTTTCGACGAAGAACTTAGCTACTTCGGATGCACTGCCTTTTGGCAGGGCTTTTGTCTCGGCGTAGCGGGTGAGGTAGTCGGTGGCTACCACGATCCACTTGTTTCCGAAAGCCGACGTCGGGAACGGCCCCAATAGGTCCATACCAATCTGCTGAAAAGGTCGGCAAGGTGGATCAATTGGCTGCAGAAGTCCCGCTGGCCTTGTCGGCGGTGTCTTGCGTCGCTGAAAGTCCCGGCATGTCCTCACATAACGAGTGACGTCGGTGGTAAGACGCGGCCAGTAGTACCTTTCTTGTATCCTCGCGAGCGTGCGAGAAACACCGAGGTGCCCTGCCGTCAGATCGTCGTGCAGGGCCTGCAGGAGTTCTGGTCGCAGAGCTGAAGGCACCACAAGGAGATACTTAGCCCGAAGCGGTGAAAAGTTTTTCTTTTGTAGAAGACCATTTCGTAGAAAAAACGACGCAAGTGCGCGCTTGAATACCTTCGGGACTTCGGCGGTCCTGCCTTCGAGGTATTCTATTAGGGCCTTAAGTTCCGGGTCGGCCCGCTGTCGTTCAGCGAAGTCGTCGGTAGTTATCGTTCCCAAGAAGTAGTCGTCATCCGGGTCGTCGGGTGCGGTTGGTCGACAGGCGCACGAGAGAGACAGTCGGCGTCGGAGTGTTTTTTGCCGGACTTGTAAATGACAGTAATGTCATATTCTTGAAGTCTCAGGCTCCATCGTGCGAGGCGACCTGAAGGGTCCTTCAAAGTGGCTAGCCAACACAAGGCGTGGTGGTCGCTCACAACTTTGAAGGGCCTGCCGTAGAGGTATGGGCGAAATTTCGACGTAGCCCAGATGATGGCGAGGCACTCCTTTTCTGTTGTGGAATAATTTGCTTCTGCTTTGGATAGCGATCGGCTGGCGTAACTAATAACCCTTTCAAGTCTGTCAGCCCTCTGCACAAGAACGGCGCCAAGACCTACGCTGCTTGCGTCAGTATGTATTTCTGTCTCGGCGAATTCGTCGAAATGGGCAAGTAACGGAGGCGTCTGGAGGCGATGTTTAAGCTCCTGGAAAGCGTGTTCCTGTGGCGTTTCCCACTTGAACTCCACGTCGGCCTTAGTAAGGTTAGTGAGAGGATCGGCGATGCGGGCGAAGTTTTTCACGAACCGCCTATAATAGGCGCACAGGCCCAGAAATCGGCGCACGGCTTTCTTGTCAGTGGGCGGCGGGAATTCGGCGATGGCGGCCGTTTTCCGTGGATCAGGACGAACTCCAGACTTGCTGATAACGTGCCCCAGAAACAAGAGCTCTTCATACGCAAATCTGCACTTTTCTGGCTTCAGTGTGAGTCCGGAAGTTTTGATGGCTTGAAGTACAGCTTCAAGGCGCCGAAGATGCTCGTTGAAACTCGAAGAAAACACGACGACGTCGTCCAAGTACACAAGGCAAGTCTGCCACTTCAATCCTGCCAGTACTGTATCCATAACGCGTTGAAAAGTTGCAGGCGCTGAGCAAAGGCCGAAGGGCATCACCTTAAACTCGAAGAGGCCGTCCGGTGTTATAAACGCCGTCTTCTCTCGGTCTCTTTCGTCGACTTCGATTTGCCAATAGCCAGTCTTGAGGTCCATTGACGAAAAGTACTTGGCGTTATGGAGCCGATCAAGTGCGTCGTCTATTCGTGGGAGAGGATACACGTCCTTTCTTGTGATTTTGTTCAGGCGGCGATAATCGACGCAAAAACGTAGGGTCTCATCCTTTTTCTTCACTAACACCACGGGGGATGCCCATGGGCTGTTGGACGGCTGGATAATATCATCCCGCAGCATTTCATCAACTTGTCTCTTGATGGCCTCACGTTCTCGCGTCGAAACCCTGTACGGACTCTGACGGAGTGGTCTGGCATCTTCTTCGGTTATGATGCGATGTTTCGTGATTGGGGTCTGCCGAATTTTCGATGACGACGAAAAGCAATCTTCGTATTGCAGGAGGAGGGCCTTGAGCTGTTCTTGCTTATCGTTCGGAAGTCTGGGATTGACGTCGAAAGCTATGGGAGGGGCTTGGTTCCTCTGAGCAGGTTCCGCAGAATCGGCGAGGGCGAAAGCACTGGTGGCTTCGACAATTTCTTCGATGTATGCGACCGTTGTTCCTTTGTTAACATGTTTGTACTCATTGCTGAAATTTGTGAGCATAACCGTTGCTTTGCCTCCCCGCAACTCTGCAATTCCTCTTGCGACGCAAATATTTCGGGTGACCAACAGATGCTGACTGCCTTCAACGGCGCCTTCAAAGTCAGGTGATTCAGGAGCGCCGACTGAAATAATGACGCTTGAGCGAGGCGGAATGGTGACTTGTTCTTCCAGCACATTCAAGGCATGGTGTCCAGACGGCGTGCGCGGCGGTAGTGCTTCTTCTGTGGATAACGTTATCGACTTTGTTTTTAGGTTGATGACAGCACCATGGAGGCATAAGAAGTCCATGCCAAGGATGACATCTCTCGAGCAACGATGTAGGACTACGAAGTCTGTAGGATAAATGCGGCCGTTAATGGTGACTCTCGCTGTGCAGATTCCTGCAGGCGTTACGAGATGACCTCCGGCTGTGCGGATTTCAGGGCCTTTCCAAGCTGTCCTAACTTTCTTTAACTTCGCGGCGAACGACCCACTGATGACAGAATAGTCGGCTCCAGTATCGATGAGAGCGGTCACACTGTGGCCGTCGATAAGAACGTCGAGGTCGCTAATTCGCCGTCTCGCATTACAGTTAGGGCGTGGCGTCGGGTCACGGCTGCGTCGACTTGTTCCGCTGCTTCCATGTTGCGTCGTCAGGCCACCTTCGGTAAGTGAGCTTTCGTCGTCAGGGCTTTGCCGGGTTGGCGTTGTGTTCGGAAAGCTCCGTCGCGGCGTCGTCGTCGTCGGAGGATCTTCGGTAGTTCGTCGCACAGCAACCGCACCTCCACCGGTTGCTGCCCTTAGTTTCCCGGATACGGGCTAGGAGACCGGCCCCGCGTTGGGCCAGAGTACTGTCGGTGGTGCGGTGACGTGCGGCGGCTGGGCGACGGCGAACGCGAAGGGCTTCGTGGTGTCCACCGAGCTCCTGTCAGGTAGTCGGCGATGTCACGGGGTCGTTCTCCTGGCTGTGGGCGCGGTGCATTGACGGCGAAGCCACGCAATCCCATCTGTCGGTACTGGCAACAGCGGTATGTGTGTCCGGCCTCGCCGCAGTGGTAGCAGAGCGGGCGATGGTCAGGGGTGCGCCAGACGTCAGTCTTCCTCGGTGCACTGCGCTGGGCCGCTGGCGAACGGTATGACGTCGGTGGGGGTGGTGGCGGCGGTGGCGTCTGTCGACGGAAGTGCGATGGGGCGGCGTTTTGGCGTGGACGGGGAGTAGCGTTGTGACGCAGTGCAGCGGCGTAGCTCATAGCTTCCGGCTCGGGCAGCGGTGCGTGGGGAACTTGAAGCGATTGCCGAACTTCTTCTCGCACAATGTCGGCGATCGAATCCACTTGAGGCTGCGCCGAAGGCAACAGCTTGCGCAGCTCTTCCCGCACGATCGCTCGGATCGTTTCACGCAGGTCTCCGGAGTTACTGGCTTGAGCAGCAGCGCAGTCTGCAGTCAGGCGACGATTATACTGTCTGGTGCGCATGTCCAGGGTCTTTTCAATAGTGGTCGCTTCGGCTACAAATTCTTGGACGGTTTTCGGTGGGTTTCTCATCAGCCCCGCGAAGAGCTCCTGTTTGACCCCTCGCATGAGGAAACGAACTTTTTTCTCCTCAGGCATGTCTGGGTCAGCGTGACGGAATAGTCGGGTCATTTCTTCTGTGAAAATGGCGACATTTTCATTTGGTAGCTGAACCCGGGTCTCTAATAAAGCAGCGGCCCTCTCTTTTCGAGCGACGCTCGCGAACGTTTGCAGGAATGCGCCGCAGAAAACATCCCACGTTCGGAGCGTGGACTCCCGATTTTCGAGCCAGGTCCTTGCGGTGTCTTCTAAATAGAAGAACACACGACGCAGCTTTTCGTCATGGTCCCAGTGGTTGAGGGCGGCCACACGGTCGTATGTCTCTAGCCAGGACTCCGGGTCTTCGAACGATGACCCATGGAAAATTGGTGGTTCCCTGGGTTGATGCATGACCATCGTGGGCTGGGACGCTGCGGTTGTCATTGTCGCTGCAGTCGCGGTCATGGCCTTGGTCTTCCGCGGCTTGTCGTGTAGAAGCCCGTACTCCGGTGGTAGCCCTTGCTGTCGGCGGCTTGTTCGCTGCTCCTGGTTGGCGTCGGTGTCTTCTCCGCGACGTGGGCTGGGTTCACGGCTTGACGGGGGCGTGCGGTACATGAACGAAGCAGCACCTCCACCAGATGTCACGGGGTCGTGACGTGGCCGAAGACAGGAGACTTCTTGTTGGAATTTAACTGTTTATTTGGGCGAACCTGTGCCCGGTAAACAGAAAGTCCAATTACAGCAGCAGTCTCGCACAGATAGCAGTCTCAGACTGATAGCGGCGAACGGAGCGTCGGCCTTCGATCAACAACTGACAAGCGGCGAAGCGCGTCGGCATTTATACTCCCGCCGTCGAATGTTCTAGCGCTATCGCTGGCGGTGGCGTGCGTTCCAGAACAATCTGTACCATTCGCACAGTGGGCGTGATCTTATCGAAATGATCTACTACAGTCCGGAACCCTCTAGAAAACTGCAGGCGCGGTTTGCGCTGAGAATCGTGTGGTGTTTTGGGACGATAACAAAAACTTGGGAAATGGAACGTGGCAATATATAATATGTACTATTTATTTTTCTCTCATTCTCTTTCATTATGCAAGAAGTTGGCGGGAGAAGTGTTTATTGCTGACACGACAGAATCGTTCGCCCATCTCGTCAATAATCTCCCTCTTGATTTTTCAAATGCTGCTATATCTTATGTTCCTCATTGGTGCTGACAATGGTACTCTTGTAATACTATATATTTATTACATTCTTCATTCATTTTGTAAGTTCTCGTAACTTTTGTACCTTTATTGATTTCCTTTATTCTCACACACAGTTATGTACCCACTCCTGCTTGGGCCCGGAAAGGGCCTGCAGTATTTGTAAATGAATAAATAAAATTGATATTATACATGTAATCTGAAGTTGAAACTACGCCGACCTACACCATTGATACAGTTCACACCGGGTGTTTCCTAAATTGTCTCCAAATCTTTTGTCTACGTCAAAATATGTTCCTTTCTTCATATTTAGGAATGCCGCGTGCCTCGGATCATTCTTGAAGTGAAACAAGTGTAAATACTCGATTCCCAATTTTTCAGTAACAAGTTTGACAATGCGTGCGAAAGTGGCTTGCGGTACCTTGCTACATTACAGTTGACCACATTGATCATGTCGCAATATAGCGAGACCTGAAGCGATTCATTAGGGACCTTCATTACACATCTTCTAAAATAAGTTTAATTGCGTGCAATCGGAATTATGAGAGCAATAAGAAAATGAATGCCGATACTAGTGTGACAACGCCTTCTTGAAATTCCAGCACGTGGTTTCCATGATATCCGCTAATCTGTTGATGTCTTCTGGTGTTTATTTATTTAATCTATTTTTGATTTCATTAGTGTTTCACTTCAGTTATCAATATGAGCGCATTACTTCATTGAGCGAGACTTTTAACACGCAAAGTTTATGACGTTAGAAGTTCGTTGAAGGGGCTCTGAAGTTTACAAGTGACATCGACTAAATGGTGCTGTAGTTGTTCTTTCGAATAGTAAAAATGTAACTTGTACCCAACCAGACCACCACCCTATGAAGTGATGTTAAAAATGTTCGGGTTTCTCTTGTTCTGTTTTCTTTTAGCTCCTCCTTATGAACCTCCATCCCCCAAGTAAGCTTTTTAGTGTCTTCTTGCTTGCCACAAAAATTTTTATGTGCACATTGAAAGTCTACAGAAGCACTTGCGAAATCAAGACTTCAAAGATCGCACCAAATGTGCATCATCCTGGAGGCTGTCGCGCAATAAGAATTGTTGAGACAAATCTACATACAAATTCTAAAGCGAACTTCTTTTCGTGCTGACTACTTCTCACCTATATATGTCACATTGACGGCACTACCTGACCGACGAAGCTACGCATATTTTAACCATGAAAGCATTGCTGGTACTTCGTACGTACCTTGCTTGGTTTGTGCTCAAATGAGATTTTCTAAAATGTTGATGCTGTGACAGAAATCTGCTTGTCTTGCAATTGAGTTGTTGAGAAAAGCCACTAATGAAGTCTCGCTCTCTGCGTACTATTATTTCAAGCGCTGAGTGATCAGGGATATTGATTGATTTGTTAGGAATGGAATGATGGTTATACAATGACGCCAACTACCTGCTATGTCTCCTGCGTACATGTTCAATACTTTCGATATGGAGATGCTAACGCCAGCTAAGAACGGTGCCTCGAAGCAGAGCACATGTAGAGCTCACAAACAACGACTATGATTGCTACTACGGTTAAGAAAATGAACCTGCAGGGGCAACGTCACCGGTGTTTATTGAGTTATCATGTTGGGGAACTGAGAGGCCTCAGAGTAACCAGCAGACATCACTTCGTTCACGTAGAAGACGTTGATACGTAGAAATTTCAGTGTATATAGGTTTAATTAGGGCGCATTTATACTGACTGGTACATCGCGAATGATTTTTTAAGCCTTTGTGAGTCAAATAGCTATAAAATATCAGAGACGATATGACAATAAGGTTCAGTTTCAAAACATATTTATTTTTGTTTCCAGAATTTTTGTTTCAGTGCAGCATTGCTTTCGATGGCAATGCAGCACTTCTATCACAAAGTAACAGAACAGCTGTCAAAAGTAACCATCAACAGACAACGAAACGAGAATCTATTGAAGGAGCCAGCAAGCACAGAATCAATGGTCAACTGCCTACTGCACACTATTTTGTTGCGTTCACATTGTCCGTTCAAGACGTAAGAACGGCAGACCAAGGGTGTGCTGTATAATTTTACTACATCATGACCGCACGGAAACTAGTATTATTATTAACTTTATCGCAGGTTTTTATCGACGCATAAGAGATCAAGGGCGGCGAGTAGTGTCTACCAAACACCAGGAGATATGTACGTATTCTTTCACGTGAATTCTGACGTCTGTATGTTTGCTTTGAGAATGCTGTGACTCCTTGCAAGCGAAACAATGCAGTATTGCGCAACTTGCCTTCAGTTTTCAGTGGTGTTTATTGAGGTGTAATGTTGGGGAACTAACATAGAAACACAAGAGTGAGCTGCAGACATCACTTCGTTCACGTCGTTACGTTAATACGTAGGAGCTTCAGTGTATACAAGTTTCATTAAGGCACATTCAATCTGACTGGAACATTACGAACAATTTTTCGTGCTCTTATTGTCCTATTGTCTCTGATATTTGACTCGCAGGAGTCGAATATCAGAGACGATAAGGAAATAAGCTACGCCTTGAAACAATTTTACTTTTTTATTTCCAGAAGTGCAGTTTCAGTGCAGCATTGCTTTCGATGACCATGCATCGCTGTGTAGCTGTGTAGCTATTAAAAAGAACCTTAGTAGACAGCGAAACAACAATCTATTGAGGAAGGCAGCAAGCACGGAAACAATCCTTAACTTCTTACGGCACTCTATTCTGTTTTGTGAAAGGGACACTAAAGTCAAATAAGAATTTTCTTCAGAGTGAAAGCTTAATGTATAAACACATATAAACGATTATATTATCAACAGCAGTGCACTATACTTACTGAGAAATTAGGGTAAATGCACAAGAACACATGCGCTGCAATAGCACATTCTCAAAATGATACCGATGACGTCATACGAACCACCTACAACTAATCACTTGTTCTACCTGCACTAAATAAAGAACCCACTGGGCATTAAGACACGCAAAAAATGCTGCTTGTTCGTTTCTGTTTCATTTATAGAAAAAAAGAACCACCGAATGGTACTATGGAGAATGGCGCGAGTGGTTCAAAAATTCAATTTTCGCGTGGTTAAATTTAGAGTCACTGTACCATAAAGGAAGCATATACAGTAACTCTTGTGCCCCACCGCGGAGGTCTAGTGGCTAAGGTACTTGGCTGCTGACCCGCAGGTCGCGGGATCGGATCCCAGCTGCGGTGGCTGAATTTCCCATTGAGGCGGAAATGTCGCAGGCCCGTGTGCTCAGATTTGGATGCACGTGAAAGAACCCCAGGTGGTCGAAATTTCCGGAACCCTCCACTACGGTGTCTCTCATAATGATATGGTGGTTCTGGGACGTTAAACACCACATATCGATAAATCAGCAGTAACTCTTGTTAAACTGGGCAGGTCGTCACATCTAGTGTGGCGCAGTTGAAGCAAAACGCGTCCGCCATCTTGGAGCCAATGGCAGGAAATTGATCAATGGCCGTTGTTGCTGCTGTGGCTCCCACTGCTTCCGTTCTGTTTACTAGTGTCGATGACCACGCAGTAAATCTGAGCAACACTGTGCACCGCAATAGTGACGGGAGCCGGTCCGCTTTTTAAGACGGGTAATTTGAAGTGCGCTAATGCGGTGCAGGTCACTAAAACGCCATTTTATTTCAAAATAAGTCATTGCTTGGCACCAAAGTAATACTACAAGGTTTCTGGACCGCTAATTCAGAAATCAACGTCAACTGAATAGTTGGCGTTAGTGTCCCTTTAAAGATCACTGAAAGCATTTTCACATGAATTTCTCGATAATACTTCGCTGCCCATTTGTCGGTTCGAGACGCGAGAACGGTAGACCAAGTAAGTGTTGTATGATCTCATTACATCACTGCCGCACGTTAACTAGTATTATTACTACTACTTTACCACAGGCCTTTATTGATGCCTAAGAGATCACGGGCGGCGAGCAGTGTCTACCAAACACCAGGAATATGGTACGTGTTCTGTCACGTGAATTGTGACGTCTCTCTCTCTCTCTCTCTCTCTCTCTTTCTATATATATATATATATATATATATATATATATATATATATATATATATATATATATATATATATATATATATATATATATATATATATATAGGCAGGCATGGTGGCGAAAATATATATATATATATATATATATATACTTTGAGAGTGCTGTGATTCTTTGCAAGCGAAGCAAAGCCGTATTGCGCCCCGCCGCTGTGGTCTAGTGGCTAAGGTACTCGGCTGCTGACCCGCGAGTCGCGGGTTCAAATCCCGGTTGCGGCGGCTTCATTTTCGATGGAGGCGGAAATGTGGGCCCATGTGCTCAGATTTGGGTGCACGTTAAAAAACCCCAGGTGGTCGAAATTTCTGGAGCCCTCCACTATGGCGTCTCTCATAATGATAAGATGGTTTGGGGACGTTAAACCCCACATATCAATCAATCAGAGCAGTATTGCGACACTTGCTTCAACATTTTGAATTTTTTTGTTTAACCTACGTTAGTTTTATTGCTACATAGCTCCGGGTTCGCCTGGTGCAACTGCAATTCTTTACGACCTTGCTCTTGTAGTACATATCGCACGCTGAGTTTCACTCCCCCTAAGGCTATTCTTAAATCTTTTTCATACCAGTGAGTGATATCCGAGATTTTAAGAGGGAAGCATGCTGTGCCCTTTTTGTGTTCAAAAATCGAACCTTTCATATATTTGTGTGTAAAAACATGTTGAGTCGTCTTTATGGGTGCAAGCTTCCTTGTATTCTCCCAGCACGTTAACTACATGTTTATTATTATTTTTTTGCAGGATACCACGGGTGTCCATTAAACCGCCGGCGGAGAGGAACATAGAGGAGATAATGCAAAATGAAATGTACGTGTGGATTAGTGTTTCAGTATACGTGAAATTAAAGGAAGATCTGTAAGATTTCTACTGCCAAAGTCAAGGAATAAAGTGCACCATGTCTCGAACGGTTCTACAAAGCAAATACGTGGCAACTTTCGAGAAAGTTGCCACGTAGTTTTCTTGTAGCAACATTCGGTATTTAGGAAGTTCGATAATTTTTTTCCGAATGTTTACGAGCATTTACGTGCGTTTTTTTTGTAGCGGTGAGCGAAACCTTGTTTTATATCTGAATATAGTTTACTGATGACGTTTTTGCATTTTTGCAAGTATGTAATACTTCCGGTTTGTGTAACAAGCTTACGCTATTGCACGTTGATTGCTAATATTGGATGCACGAATCACTTCGCAGGATTGCACTGGAGGCCAACAGAGTACCGGAAGTGAGACGTGTTGTCGACGAATTACCGAGAGAAATGTACGTGCCATGTCAACGTCGGTGTTTTCACATATTGTTTTTCCGGAAAAGCTCGCTAGTGATTTGCAAGCGAAGTATCAGAGCACTGAGCAACGGGTATCTGGAGTGCCATTTTGTAATGTCTCTGATGACGTTGGTGTCTTACGTGCTTCCCTATATTCTGAAATATTTATAAACATTTGTAAATGTGCTTTTGCAGGTGCCAAAACTGGCTTATTTGCTATATGCATGTAGATCACTTACAATCATCTTAAACCTCGGCAACAAAATACCTATCCCCGCTTTATTAAACAACTAGCTTATCGCATATTTTTACGTAAGCAGGGTAGTGCGTGTGTGCGCATGTATGTATTATACGTTAATCATTGTATATCTCATGGTCATGACCCGCTACTTGGAGTAGCGTGTCATGTGAAATGCCAGACAAACTTCTCCAGCTCTCCATCAAAATATTTGTATCTCTCTTTTTTTGCTTGCGCAAGTCTACGAGTTCCGTAACTCGCGCATGTCATGCTCAGTTAGCGAAAACGGTGAGGACTAATAGTTGAAGAGTTCGTATAAACAGTGTGCAGTAAAAAGTGGCAGTTTTCTGCTCTTCTGTGCTCTCTGAACAAACTGCCGAATCAGTGCAATTTCATGTTTTTGGTAATAAGAAAGTATTTTCCAATTAAAAGCACTTTGATAATTTCGTTCGATACTTTCACAGAAAAGCGCACATCAAAAATTAAAAATTGCCTGATACATAAATATTCAAGTCATCAACGCTTTGATCTACACTTTCTTGTTTGAGTTTAGCATGTCATAATGGAGCTCGTGTAAAACGTCTGGACATGTTTCGTTTATCTCGCGATACGTGTGTATAAAAGTTGTGATCCACCCACTATTTTATAAACAGTACTTCTCCAACAGTTGCACACGGGTATGATTGTTCAATGTTTGTTTTAAATAATACTTTGTTCATACACTGTCACTGACATACGAGCTTACGGCCTTTTGGTAATCTCAGAAGCCACAACATATATGGCGAATCTGGTCACGCAGTGCCAAAACAAAAGCTGAAAGTTCCCACGCACTTGAACTAACTCGCTATGCTTCAGTCATTTTTATAAAGGCCTAATGTTTATTCGACGTTTTGTGCCAGTAGCTTGACCAAACCAATATTGCACCATTGGTAACTACATATGACGTGTACATATGTAGCTAATTTTTTCGTAACAATTTAACACTGCAATGCTATAACGCGTAATGTTCGCTTTTTGTCGAGTGAATTGATATCTGAAACTTGACACTTGGTGTCTGCAGCACTAATACCATAGCCAGAAATGAGCGGCTGTATGTAGTAATACTGAAAAAGAAAGCAAATAATTAGCCGTGTATCTTCGTGCTTTGCTGCAAATGCTGTCCAAAGATGTTGCAAATTCCAGTCTGGAGGCACTGCGTACGTAATGATCGCCATCTGGCACAAATGTCGGGAAAATAAAGTTGGGGTAGAACGCAGAGTCACTGGTAGGTGGCATTACCATGTTCTCGCAGCCAAGTGTAGAAAACACCCGCTTTTCGTTCACTGCGTTGCATTGTCAGCGCAGTGTCAAAAACGCCGCAGTCTTATGAACAACACATATTTGCATATGCTATGAGCGAAACACTTACGGATTAATGTTGCGTCTACTATATGCATATTATTTGTTTTTGTTCGACATTGTTGACAAGTATGAATGCAGCCAACAGGTTAACGTGGTTGGGTGTTGAGCAAGGGCTGGAACTTTCTCTGCGTGACTTACTCGTGCCATGGACAGACAGACAGACAGACAGAAATTTTTGCGATCATCTATGGTCTTTAAGTACAGAGAGCTCCGTAAAGTATCACGTTGTGACACTGACAGTTACTGTTAACACGCAATACCAGTCCTAATTTACGTTTGTTCTCATTCCTTTAGCGGCAGCAAGGTGTGGGTCGTCATGACTTGCAGCTGTCTGGCCATCGCATTCATCTTATTATTCCTGGTCCTCTTCGTCTTCGGCAACGATGGTGACTATGTTTTCTTTGTTTTCGCTATCGAAAACCACGTACCTTAAAATAATTCGAAAGTTTAGAACCAGGCCGTTATATGGCTATTGCTACCGGCGCCGCCACAGTGGTCTAGTGGCTAAGGTACTCAGCTGCTGATCCGCAGGTCGCAGGATCAAATCCCGGCAACAGCGGCTGCATTTCAGATGGAGGCGGAAATGTTGTAGGCCCGTCTGCTCAGATTTGGGTGCACGCTAAAGAACCCCAGGTGGTCAAAATTTCCGGAGTCCTCCACTACGGCGTCTCTTATCATATGATGGTTTTGGGACGTTAAACCCCACATATCATCAAATCAATCAATGGCTATTGCTACCATTCCGCGGAAAACGATGCTTTACTTGAAAGGAGAACTTATGCAACCGGTGCAACAGCAGCACTCTTTTACAAATTGAGATGTTTGTATGAAACAAGAAAGAAATATCCGCCATAAACGGTCTTCTTATCTTCTTCCACTATACACAACTACTTCACCTTGGAGCCATTTAGGTGCCTGTAGATAGTGATTTTGCAACGAATTCCACAACGTCAACGCTGCCCCAGTACATGACGGTGCCTCAAATTGAGATCTATCTATCTATCTATCTATCTATCTATCTATCTATCTATCTATCTATCTATCTATCTATCTATCTATCTATCTATCTATCTATCTATCTATCTATCTATGAAATATGTTTTGTTTCAGCGGAAATAAACGATGAAGACGGCTACGGTGGCTCTGGCGCTTTCAGCGGAGGCGGCAGCGGCGGAGGGGGCAGTGGAGGTGGAGGCTCTCCTATCCCGGAACTGTTTGTGCCTGACGCACCTGAAAGTGACCAAACTGTCGTAAGTTTTTACATATTCACCAAGATGATCCCGTTTTTAGGTATCAGTAAAACACAAAAGTGCGTCTTGTTTTTGAAAAGGTATTTAAGCATTTATTGTGCGTTGTTTGAATACAATGGCGAAGGAATGGTTGCTGCAGAAACAAATTGCAATGTCACGTGATTAACAGCAAGCAGCTCGAAACTTTCAGCGTGAACCTCAATTAGAAAGCACGCGCGAAATGAGCATACACAACATGAGCGCGGACTAATGACTGTTGCAACTTGACATTTAAAGCACGCTGTTCAAACAGAAAGGAAGACGCACGAAACGAACGCTCAAATCTACACTGTATAAGCGAGAGCAGTCACAGTCCTAACTTCATCGTTTGAACAGTCACAGTCCTAACTTCTTCGTTTCTTCACAGTCCTAACTTCTTCGAAAGAAGCAACGAGCTTCTTTCGAAACCGCGGCCGCGGCAGCGAGCGAAATAACTTCGCCCTTTTCCGAATCACGAGTCTCACGAGTGTGAAAGATAGGACAGACGACGGAGGCGGTGATGCCAGGAACATACCGATAACTGATGATGGGCAATGAGATACAGAAGACTCAGATGGGCAAAGCATGCAGTGATGAACTGGTGTTTTCTACTGGAACATGCCGATCACTGCTAGAGGGCAATGAGAGACAGGAGACTCAAATTGGACACAGAAGCCCGCAGTCCGTTTTGAGTTAACGCACTCGCTGCAAATTTTAATTGTTCAACAAGGCGCAGGAGAAGTCTCCCACCGACACTACCTTAAAGGTTGAAATCCAGTGCCTATATATACGGGGTGGCCAGTGAACGGTTGTGCAGCCAGGGCTGAGTTTGTGAGCCAGGGCTGGGTTTTCTTCTTGAAAACCCAGCCGTGGCCTAATGCTGTCGGGAATGCTATGCCACACTTGTAACGTGCGCGCCGTTCGTGACCGCGAACACAGGAACCATGGTGATAGCGCGAGGAAAGTACTTGAAGTAGATGACGAATACTGTTGTCTTGCAGAGACACTCCATGGTCAAATCACATGGGTCGCGAAACATGGACTGAAAAGTGTGGGAAACTTATTGCAACAGGCATCAACGCCCGCGAATGGTTGTTGCGCGAATAGGTGAGGAAGGGACAATCAAAAGTAAATACTCAATTTAATTTTTTTTCAAATAGTCGTAATTTTATATATGACAAAGTTAACTAGCTATAAACTTACCTTACGATGTGTCTCACCCTTGCATAAATAGTTGATTTTCTCGATTTTTTGTCGAGTGTCAGAAGTGGGGAGTAGGGGGGCTTATCCAGGCGATTGGCTATCAGAGCTTGCGTTTTGTTCGGCGTGTTCTTTGGTTTAGCGCGGTGCCAGGTCAACGAGGCATCGCTCACTTTTTCGTGGTTGTTTCATGTGTTTCTTCAGTCCTTTACTTATATTTTATGTGCTCTTTACTGGTGTAACATTCAAAAGCTGAACTAGCTCACAGAATGTGTAAATGGCCACTCCTGTGACAGCCGACTGTTTTTACTGGTGCACGGCCGGCATGCATTCGGCTTCAGTGATGGTGAACGTGTTGTGCTCTCGGCTTTGGTGGCGTTGAAGCAACCGGACCCTATACTCTACGGCTGACAAAGCTATATTTTCAAAGCCGCTGTTTCGCTGCAGTTGTTTTTATTAGGCATCGTGAGCTTTCGAACTATTGTGCTATTGCGCACGTGAAAAGTTGTCTCACATTTGCCTCGGCAAAGTTTTTCGGGCATGTTGTACGTACATAATTTGTATAATAGAACAGATTTGCTTACTCAAGCTTAGTTTTTTTTCTTCTCCCGCACGCATTTAGTGAGCCACAAGGCAGAATAAGAGCGCGTATTAAGAATGACACCTGAAAGGTCGGCATTTAAGGAAAAAATCCATTTCGTGCAATGTAAGGCAAATGTGTGAGGTCGCAAACGCTTCCGGTTGTGACGTCGTATTTTATTCTTCATTGTTTGTTTGCAGTTAGTTGGCTCCTACTCACGTAGGTTTCAACGGTGGCAACAAGCTGCCGACTACTGAATCCATGGGCTCTTATACATATAACTTGGACACTCCCCAAACACTGAACTTTTTAGAGTGATAAAAAGATTACTATCAGGAGGTCGTGTAGTTAAAGATAAGTTTCAGACGGCAGACAACTGTACAGCAGTGCGTGCTCGATGTCTTAATTTACCGATGACATTTTTCAGGTTCTGCCAACGCGCACTCGTAGTACCCAGCGCATCGAAAGCCACGCAACCGATACGACCAAAGGCGAAGTGACCTGGCTCACCCAAGCCACCACTCCAGCACCTACTACTTGTAAGGAAAGGCCAAAGTTATGTAGCGAATGACATTTTTGTCGCAGGATTCCGACGTAGGCTGATCCTGCAGTGGTAACTTCAGCTATTTAGTGTTATCCTTTGCCTTCGAGGTTGTTAGTCTGCGCTGGTACCGTCTACATCTTTCTGGTTGTGTCCTGTTTGGTGGTGAAGTTTTATGTTTTGTGGTTTATGAGTTGGCTGAACCCCTGCCCGAACTTCTGAAAAAAAAAATTAAGGGCGAGGGTGAAAGTGGCTAAACGGGCCCCTTGCGCCCTCCCCCCATCACTCCCGATAGATGCATGAATATATATATATATATGGTTTCTAACAAAGAAAAAGAGCCCTTAAATGTACACTTCTTTCCTTCATTCATAGCAAGGGTCTCGTTCTGGCAGACTTTGTGCCTTCAGGCAGCATACGAGGAATATGTGTCGGCGGCCAGCTCGTATTCAAATGCTGCGGCACGCGAAACAGGCAGAAAAAGTGTTCCACAATCGCCGTCAAGGTTGCAGGCGGCGCTGACTTAAACTCCCTTGTTGATGTATGCACATATTGTCGCGGTGCAACATTACGTCTATATGTGCAACGCGGACAAAGGATGACAAGAACTTGCGGCTGCTGAAAAGCGTGTTCAAGATCAGCTATACAGCAAGACGCCTTTTTCGTCTTTCTCCAAAAATTTATGGTCCCAGTAGCCAGAGCCAGCAAAACATTCCCATCTTCTATCGCTTTTACCTATACACACGTGTCACGTGTCTCTCCTTATAGGAGCATCGCGCCGATGCTAAATCAGATCAGCCTGGTCGTTCCCTCCTCCGTATGTAGTATGCAGCCACCACTAGTTTATGACTCTCTCAATAGAATGCGTTATGTATACATGTACTTGGGAATAATATATATACCTAGATGGCATTAGTGATTTTCACAACATATCCATGAAGTGGATCACGATGAGTGGGGCGAAGCATCCGTCCATTCACCCGTGTGTCCAATCATCCATGCTTCCGTCCGTCCACCCGTTCTCAGTCTCTCTGTCTGTGCATGTTTCTGTGAGTCATTCTGTCTGTATGTGTACGTCTATCCATCTGTCTGTCCGCCCGTGGTTGCCGTTCATCTATGCGTTCGCCCGTCCACCCAAAATCACAGCATATCTACAGAGTAGAGATGATGAATATATATATATATATATATATATATATATATATATATATATATATATATATATATAAGCGAAAGAAGTGTATACTCCAGGGCTAGTTTTTCCGTGTTTTGGCACAATAATAAAGAAATCTAACAGACAATAATGACAAGGAAAATATAGGGGGTTATTAGACCGAATTATAAGAAAAATGTGAAGAAAGAAAAGTGGATGAAAATATAACTTACCATGGGCAGGAACCGAACCTGCGACCTTCGAATAACGCGTCCGATGCTTTACCATTGAGTTACCACGGCGGCTATCCACCCAGCCACTTTATTGGGTATATATGTGAATTTCAACGTGGGAGTGTCAGTCAGCGCCATCTGTAGCCATGGCGGTGAGGGTGGCACACTATTTTATGAGCCTGTTTGGCGTCACGTAGCATGTGAACTTGTTACGAACTGGCAGCTGACTAATAGTCCCTCGTATACAACCTAAGGCACCAAGTCTACCAGTACAAGGCCCTCGTTAATGAACAAGGAAAAGAAGTGTATACTTAAGGGCTTGTTTTTCCGTGTTTTGACACCATATTAATAAAATCTAACAGACAATAATGCCAAAGAAAGTATAAGGAAGGTAATTAGACCGAATTGTAAGTTAAATGTGAAGAAAGCAAATTGGATTGAAAGATAACTTGCCGTGGGCAGGAACCGAACCCGCGACCGTCGAATAACGCGTTTGATGCTCTACCACTGAGCTACCACGGCGGCTGTACTACCAGCCACTTTATTGGATATATATATAATAAAGACGATTATCTTTCTTGGGGACCTTCGATGCCAAAATTTATGCCTGTCTGTCTGTGCATTGCTCTGTTTGTCCGTGGTAACGATATCCCTAACGGCACCAAACAATATCTCAAACGGCCAACCCAATCCACAGTGCCCGCAGTTATTTCTCAAGTTTGAGCGTTCATGCTTGTGCGATTGTCAATTAAAAACAACTATCGCACATATTGGAGGTACCATAACAACACCTCGATGTTTCGTATGTGTGCCTTTTTACTAGAGAAGGCACGCACAACCAATTCCAAGGACCATAGCGGTCATCACACTGCGCTGACAGTGCAACGCGATGCTGAAAAGGGCAAGTGTTTCCAACGCTTTCCCATATCTGTCTGGGCAGCACAGACAGATGTGTCGGTGCAGATTGAAAAAAGCAAGCTACGCGGCCCACGTGACCTTTGAATTGCAGCATTCGTAGAGTGCAGAATATGTTATTCTTACTCGCTTATAGAGGGCAACTAGACACGAATAAATGATGTGGCTCGTTATCTATCTGTGAAAATGGTGATTGCTTTTCCGCACAGAGGCGATCAGCTATACATGTGGCACGACTATCATTGCGATCAATACACTGCGCTTATCAAATGGAGTAGCGTGGCGAGCGAAATCGTAGACCTCCGCAGTGGGAGCACAATTGCATTAGTCTACCTTCTAAAGGCGACATGGCTAAATTTGACAGCGTGTGCTGCGCGCGCTCGTTTTTTTTTCCTATCTACCAGACTGTTAGTATAATTGCTGGTTGATTGTTCCTAAAATTTTGCTTTTTCATGCTTCTGAAAGCTTGTGTACTTTCGCAACTTTCATATTAAAAAGATACCCTTCCGTATCGGCCAATGGCGACTTCAAAGAGGTCGTCCTGATACCGTACTGATCCCTATAGAAGTTATCAGGACGGTAGCTCATCTTGGTTTCAAAATATTTATATAACATAACTCTTTGTGAGCACGTTCTACGAAATACTGTTCCAACGTGTGCTTTGTGCAGCCACAACCACGCCGCAACCTCTTCTGTGCTCGGTCTCCGAGACGGCCACGCTGGTTTCCCTGTACCCGGACGACAACCTGTGCGACATCGTCATGTACACGCACGTTCGCGCGAGCAAGAACCAAATTGTGGCGGTTGACGACATGGACAGCTACACGACGTTCACCACTGTGTGTGGAGTAAAATACTCGAAGACCACCTGTGGAATTTCATTCGACGCCCGGTGAGCACACTTTGCCTACAGGCAGGAATACACAAGATTAGTGTGGCATGGTCGGATTTTAAAACGAAAGAGCCCGTGTCCACCATGGCTCCGCTGACGAATTTCCGTTACGCACATGACGTTGTAAAGGGTATACTAACAGATCACCAAGAAAAAAAAATCTAGAAGGAAAGATTCTGTCACCCGGAGTCGGACCGGCAAACTCTCGATACACAGCATGTGGCTCTAACTATTATGCCATGAAGCGTGCGTTGTCAGAAAGCTAACGGCAAACCATTCATATATACCATACACCATTCGGCGGTGCTCAGAACACCGAAACCTTAACGCATTTTTCTTATCAGTAGCGAGATGGCATGATGGGCTCGTGTTGGGTAAATAACTTTGGGTGTTGTGATCACTCTAAAAGTCGTCGCCTCAACGGAGTGCCACCTCCACGGAACGTGGTCTTTCCAGCTATATCCCCCGAGATGACAGGAGCGTGGCACACGCCTGTCATATCGGAGGCCATGCTCCTGCATAGGCGTTCATCAGATTCGCAATTCGGGAGAAGATAAAGGCCACATCCTTGGGCTGCCGCAGCCCCGTTTACGTAGGAAGACCACTGATGCACATGACGAGTTAAGAAGTTTGACGGTAGTTCGCACTTGTAATGCTATACTTGTGCTCTTGTTTCGTGTGTCTTTTTGTTTGAACAGCGCACTTGAAAGGGGCCCTGAAACACTTTTCTGAGTAACCATGGAATTAAATCAGTGGAAAAACGTATTGCCTCACAAATTCAACGCGGCAAAAATTTTTAAGAATCCGTCTAGTACGAGCGGAGTGACAAAGATATGTCACACGCTGCAATCGCATTCTCTCTTCTTTTGTTCCGACGAAAGCGCTGGAAGCTAAGCAGGGAGGGATGGCAGGGGCAAAAAAAAAATAAAATAAAGAACATAAAAACGTCACGCGTGCCTCGTGACGTCGAGAAGCTTCTTCTTTTTTTTTTCTTCGAATACGCGGCTTTTCAGTGTGATCGTGGGCACAGCATGGACAAGTGACGGCCTCTCACAGCAATTTCTGTAAGAAACGAGCGCGCCATGTTCAAATCAGCCAATGGGTGATAGATGGCCATTCTACGTGTGATTTTTTAGCGTCATCCGTAATTTGTCAAGAAAAGATAAAGCAATTTTGAACCGACTTTGATATTGTATAGTGAATTCCAGGCCATGTGGTGTGTATAACATCTGGCTCGCGTGTTCTCGGGAGCCTCTACTACTGATATGCAGTGTTTTTGGCCAGACTCAAAAAGTGTTGCGGGGCCCCTTTAGGTGCCGAGCCGTGACATTAGTTAGTCCGCACTCGTCCTGTGTACGCTCATTTCCTGCGTGCTTTCTGCTTGACATGTGCGCTGAAAGCTTTGAGCTGCTTGCTGTTCATCGCGTCACTTTTCAATTTGTTGCTGTTGCTAAAACAATTCGCAATAAGCGCTTAACTATATATGTGAATGCATGTTTTACTTTCGTGTTACACCGATTCCTAGATAGGAGAATCGGTGTAATACCCTTAATTTCCATTTGTTCCTTGACGTACTCTGCATTATAGCTGTATCTCAAGATTCACTTATCATTTTCCATTGGATTGGTCACTACGTTTTCCGGAATTTTATTTACACCCCATTTGTAAGCATCCACGTTCATGCTCCGTAGGTAAGTACTGGTAATATGCTGCTGTTATATATACCAACCTCTTGAGAGATAGTGTTTGACAAACCATAACTAGGGCCTAATAAGCTAATACTTAGGAACATTATTCTGCTCATATTAAGTCATAATTAAGCCTAATTATCAAAATGAAGTGAAGTTAAGCTGTTGCAGTCTTCATTTTTAAGCATATCAAGCAGGCGACAAACTCAAAAAGCTGAAAGAAGCAAGGTGATCACAAGCTGCTGTATTGCTCATATGGCTTGCAGAAGTAGTGCAAGCTGAACACGTTACTTTACATGCATATAAGATGCTGCTTAGCGTGTGCTGCATAAAACGCTTTACAACTATACCGTCACCATGACAGTCACAAGTTGAATTTCGGGGCCTTTTCAGAAGAGTTGTTATAAGATGGAAAAGAAGAGAAAAGTGAGCCCCGTAACTGTCTGCATCAGGGTGCGACACCTCAACAGTAGCTCACAAGGAATGGGGTTGAGGAGGCATTAAAGGATAGGAATAAAGGTATATATATATAGAGAGAGAGAAACGTGCTGGAACAGTGAGCGAGGACATATCGAGGGATAGGAGAGATAGGAAAGATGGAAACATGGTCATAGGAGTCCGAGGACGGGGCATCACTTGCGAGAGCTCTTGTCGGCGTCAGGAGATGGCGTAGGGCAAGTACAGTAGGTCAGAGCTACGCTGTCGTCGGAGATCGGCGTCAGGCCTTTTCAGTATCTAGAGTTTGTAACTGAGTTCACTCATCAACCACTTCTACGTGCGGAGCATATCTTGCTCGGGTGTATGTACCACGGCGTCGGCATCCGCACTCTCTCTACGCATGCGCAACTCCTTTCCCCTCCCACGCTGCCTCCTCTCACCTCACTACGCCGATGCAGGGAGCGTCGTCTAACGTACGCTCACTCAACCCTCTCCTCCAGGCATTCCTTTCAGTGGCGTTTACACCACTACTTCGCATGCGCGTCCCTTCCCCTCTCTCACCTAGCAACTCCAACACAGGCAGTGTCTGCTAGCGAGTTTCTCGAGTGAAAAGCCGACTGCTCGCGCTGCACAACCTTTCACTAACCACCCCATATATATATAGGCACTGGATCCTGACCTCCAACCGCCATGATGCAAGTGCTCCTGTCGACAACCTGACCGTATAGTTGTCAGCTATGTTGGATAGAAGCGAAATGAACAGCACGACAGGGCTGCGCGTGCACCTCTGCTGCCTTCCGGAGTGGAAATTTCTATGCTGCAGGTGAAGTGAAAGAAGCTCTCCGAATGCGACAAAGAACCTGGAACACGCATGTGGGAGGCGCGATGTTGATAGCGCGACAACAACGCTGACGTCGCTGCGCTGTTGAAGTGTTGACTGAGTGGCGGCGCTGAGGTGCTCGCACGTGTTGTTTGTTTCATAAACTCTGAAAATACCCACGTACATTTTTGACGCCACGCTCGTTCTTGTATAGTCGTTTATATCAACGCCGTTATCGTGCACTCCACACGGCCTTCGTGTTATGACCACCGTAGTGCGAGAACGAAGCAAAGTCGTGTGCACGGGAAGCCCGGGAAATCTTGCGTAGCACCCTTCCTCGCGTTTTTGTGTTTCTATGGCAACCTTGGCCTTGGCTGCCAAGTGCGACCAAGGTTGCTCGCACAACAGCGGAGGTGGCGTACGCTGCTCGTTCTGCTTGCACGCGAGTCTGCAGCTTTACGGGAGAGTTAGTGTAAGCGATTCATAACGGAGCGAGTTGCTCTGAGAAAACAGAGCGCACAAACCCTCCCCCCAATCGACCGGTGAAAGCATTTAAGAAGCTTGTGTTGCTAGAGCCAACGCCACTTCTATTTTTTTCAATGACAGCCAGATGTGCCCAATTCAGCCTTTCAGCGGAAGCTTCCGCAATGCTTTGCCAGCACTGGTGAAGCCAGATTTTGCCCTCCAAAGATCTCAGAGACATGCTATTTTCTGGTGGGGCCCACTTACAGATAAAGTGGTTTGGATTTGTTTGTTTAAAGAGTGCGTTAACTATAAATTAAAAGATAGGTGTTTCCGAAGAAATAATCCGCAGGTACTAGTATCAGTGGCTTAATCTTCAATGAAATTTGCCTTTAATCAAACTAGTAACTCAAAGATTCACTTTGAGCACTATCTGAACCTAAAAGTACGCCACGTTAAACTCGTTCGTGTGCGAGGAAAATGCTCCTTCTCAATCGCCGACCGTGAACAGCTCATCATGCCCCTAGTAAGATGGAAGCCACAGCCGCCATCTCACGGTTGGCATGGCTTCTCTAATGGGCGACGATTTCCACTCCAGCAATTTTTTAAAGCTCCTTGGGGCACCCAACGTTGGTGCCTCGTGACGGAAATCATCTGAAGTAATTTGTTGTTAAAGCTGCGTACAGATTCGTAGGGGAGGGCGTCTTGCATTCTTTGTGTTCACAATGTAGGCGGTCATGCTGGATCCAAAAGAGATACGATGATCTGAGATAGCGTGCCGCTGTTTGTGGCGCTGTGCGGGCAACCGTAGAAGAAGCATCACTGCGACGCTGCGAGGTGCCGACTGTAAGAGCGCTGTGAGGCGGTGGCAGGAATGCTTCAAGCCACGAGGAAAGAGCACGAAGGAAGAAATCTGACAGACGTGTGATATTTGAGAGCAAAACGCGTCTATCGTACCTCCATGGGAGCGCACTCAGACGCACGTGTGACGCAAGCAGCGCTACCCATCGCATCACAACCACTACCTTAAACTAAGGCGGACTGACGGCTATACCGTTGAGGAGCCTACGTTTGCACTAGCACTGAAGCAAATGAAAGAGGCGTTGGTAGGTAGAGCTTGGATGATGACTACCCAGAACTAGGGAAACGTATGGAAGTGGGTACAAAAAAAAAAACATCATGATATTGCATGTCGCACTTATGCGTGGTGATTCACAGAGGTTTTTAAAGGGTTCCTTGTATCTTTTCGCAGCTTTGTCAAGGCCTCGCAATTCACGAGCGACATATCAGAGGAGCTCGCTCTCTTACGGCGGCAGAACGTCGTGCATTTAGGCATCCTCAACATGTACGACTACGACAACAGAGTCCTGGAGGCATCCTTCTACGTGGAGCCTGCTCTCGATGTAAGACGCATTTAAAAGCACTGACTTGCCGGCTGCCTTCACTACTTCGTAGTGCTTAATGTTAGTTATTAAGAGAAAGCAATTAAGATGATCAAATACAGACGCTGAAATAAAAACACACCACAAATGCTTTATGGTATTTCGAAATAAGATACATATAAATGGATAAATTGTTTTAAGTACAAACGGAATACTATTGGCGCAGTTTGGTAATTGTTGATTCCTTTTCGTGTTAACGCTGGTCATTGCATCACTCGAGATTAATTGTTAGACTGTTTGTTATCGACAGATCAACCCTATTCGTTCGACGGTGGCAGAGGCAACGCCCATTGAGGAATCAGGAAGTATATGGCATGATGTGTTACAGAGTATGCGGTTATAAGGACCCGATACCACTCCGAGTTTGAAGAAAAGATAGTGTATTCTTTCTTGCTTTTACACCGGCACTAGCCTTTTCTCGCTATTCATTTCTACATAAAACATGCACACAATGCCAGCTCTATGTGTTGAGCTTATCAGGATAAGGCTTTCGGCAATACCTTATTATCTTCGTTTTCAAAGTAAAACAGAATGCCTGAAACGAGGTGAAACGAGCTGATCACGAGTGATAGCCATGCAAGAAAAGGCAGTACGGCTGCACAGTATTTAATAACTTTATACCCTCATATACTAACCTGTTGATAATACTAATAATAAAAATGAAGTTTTACGTCCCAAAGCCAATGATGTGATGATGAGAGACGCCGAAGTGGAGAGCTCCGGAATTTCGACCATATCGTGATCTTTAATGTGCACTTACTATGCACTGTACTCGGGCCTCTTCTACCTTTTCGCCTCCATCTAAATGAGACCACCGTGGCCGAGATCGAATCAATGACCTCCGGCTTAGCAGCCGATCAGCCTAATCGCTGATCCAACATGGCGAATGTATAGGCAGCAATCGAGAACTTATTATGCCGTCACGCAAACAGACTGCTGGCTTCGTGAATTGCGTCTAAAGAAAGGGAAAGCTGGAAGAGAATGGCGCACCCATTCTCCGTATTTTAGTATGCTTAAGTTTGCTTTAAGAGTTTAGGAAAGATATGCGAAAATTAACTTTAACGAGCATGATTTTTAAAGACACACTAAAGAGACAGGAGATAATTTGCGTATTTGGAAATCATAATTCCACATTCCCTAAATTGTCACTCTTACCGCGAGATGGCACATCGCTAGCGAGCAAGCCCGCAAAAAGAAAATGTCGGTGAAGACGCAACGTTGAGGTTCCCGCACTAAACAACTTGATGTGAATATAGAAGATTTTTAGGGAGGTACGAGATCCTACGTAGTTCCTAATGGGTTAAATTGAAGTACGTTGTCATCTGTGAGCGCCATAGACTTAGCGTACGATATTTCATAAAACTTCATCTATCCAGTGTCGCGCAAGTATGAAAAATACATATTATTACCAGTGACGTCACGTGTGGAGATTTGGGCGCAAAATTTAAGAATGAAACTTCAACATCGATTTTCTTCTTTAATTATGAACGTATGATGGTGAAACGTAGGCAGTGAAGTGCTCAGAGTGCACTTCATCATTCTAAAATAATTCATCTTTTCACTTTAGTGTCCCTTTGAGCATAGAATTTCCCAAATATACACTAGAGTGAACTTTGGCACTAGTGTCTGTAGGAGCTGCAGCGCACGGCGCTTCAGCGAGTAAGGGAATGATGGGTAGTACACGGACTTGTCCAGTCTTAGTACTTCTGGCTCCGTGTTTGTCTGTGTGGCTTGGAGCTGCTTTCTCGCGAAACAAAAATGAGCAACTGTTAAGCGGTTCGTCTCACCACCTTATACTTTTAGGCTTACCTTTTAAATAATGTAACAGAGTTCAAAATGGTTCGTTCTTTCTTTCGAAACAAAACCTAAACACAGCCATTAACGAAGCCACAAGTGCGATTCACCACCTGCATGGGCGAAGACTAGGCAAAATTGTGTACTACCAATCATGCCCCACCATGGTGTTCTAGTGGCTAAGGTGCTCGGCTACTGACCCACAGGTCGCGGGATCAAATCCCAGCTGCGGCGGCTGCATTTCCGTTGCGGAAATGTTGTAGGCCAGTGTGCTCAGATTCGGGTGCACGTTAAAGAACCCCAGGTGGTCGAAATTTCCGGAGTTCTCCACTACGGCATCTCTCATAATTATATGGTGGTTTTGGGACGTTAAACCCCACATATAAATCAATCAACTACCAATCATTCTCATGACCGCTGAACGGTCGCAGCACCAGAGTCCCCTCTAGTTAATTTTAGGAAACCGTATGCTTTGGAGCCTGTTGGCTCGAATAAGGCCCCGACATCAAGGGGGCCTTAGATTTAAACGCTCTATAGCATCCCTTTCCAAACAGTTCACGTTTCCAGGTGTCGTCTGCATTCATCACAGTTCCACGAAAAGCCACTTATGACGGTTAGAGCCGACGTCAGCGATGCGGGTATTACGAGAGGTAATGCGGTGGTGATGTGCCTCACTGTGGTAGACTACGAGGCTCCATGAAATCTTGCACGGGAAACGTTCTGGTGCATAAACAGAGTACTGGGCAGCGAAAACGCACCGTATAAACATCACAGGTTGTACGTCCGAAACCATGATGTGATTAGGAGACGTCGTAGTGGAGGGCTCCAATAATGTTTGTTCATCTGGCGTTGTTTAACGTGCACGGACATTGCACAGTATACCATTTCGCCTCCATCAAAATGCGATCATCACTTCCGGGAGCAAGAGCATGACCTCCGGGTCAGCAGCGAAGCACCATAGCCACTATTCACTGAGTCGAGTAAATGTCAAGTTTGCAAAGGAAAAGTTTACCCGTCCTGCCTTGCGTGCTAAGCGATCAAGCTGTGAGCAACTCAACAATCAAGAAAACTACACTATAACATAGATATCGCAACGTTCACTAGAGAGATTGATGTCATTGCCGCACCACATGCCTTAGTTTTCAATAAAACGTTCAATATCGCAAGTGCAAAGAAAGCTTTGGTTTTTCGGTATCTACGGTTGTGCGTCATTGTATGGACTGAGACGGAAGAAAGTCAACCATTGAAACAACTAAACAAAAACGAAGACGAGAAGTTGACTTGGTCGTGTTTAAATATCGTAGTCGTCTGCGTTTCCCCGCGCTGTTAGCCACGATGAATAGGCGCCGATTCTTCCATTGTTCTGTCCTATTTTCGAATAACAGTTTTCTTTGTCTCCATTTTTATTTCTCAGAGAATAACGAAGCTGAAGGCTCCGACGTCACGAGTTATCTATGGAATCGGCTTCTTCTTCTACAACAAAAAGATCTCCTGGAACAGGCTGCAGGTTCTGATCCTCGCGTCGAATGCGTATGTTTTAGCAAAGCTTCAATTTGGGCTAGTTTGTGTACGGCATTGTAATGTGGCGCTGAGCGAGAAGGTACGAAGATGTCACAAAACAAGAAGACAGGACAGGTGGTGCATGCGAAAACTTTCAACTCTTGTAAGTTGAAACTCTCGAATCTCAACTCACCTGTTTAAACTTTCAACTCAATTGAAAGTTTGCGCACCCTCTGTCCCGTCCTATTGTTTCGCACTTCTTTGTGCCTTTCACTCATCGCAACTACATTAACCTACGTAAGTTCTACTTCACGGACACCATTAGCTGATCAATTCAAATATCCAATGTCTCAAGAGTGGTGTTGATGCTTCCCTGCTCAGCTCTATTAAGGTACCATCGCAGAGAAAGTCGCAGCACAGATGAACCAACAAGCGAATGAACAGCTGCATGGATGATTGAATAGGAGAACTGAATTTCGCAGAAGTCTCTCTCCATAGTTGTAACAAAATGAAAAAAAAAACGGAATAGCATGTCCAAACTATGAGATGAAGATGACATGCCACTGTGATCAAACCTCCAAAATGCAGATGTGTTCGTAGCGAAATGATAACATCGGGGTTAGGCACTGAACATGATGGCATCTGAAATATTCTGCAACAATCGTCGTCGACAAATTAAATATAAGCATACATATAATTAATTTCGTGTGACTGTAACACTGCGGAGTAACTTGACGAGCCGCGCAGACTGCACCGTCTTAAAAGAACTATATGTTTTGTTTGTCCTGCTATCTGAATTTCTATAGAACTTTGGAATTATTGAGCTGGACAGCTGCATTTTAGATTCCTTGATAAATATTTTTACTTACTCATACAATATTCCGCATTGCTTGATGATGCTCATGCACTGAAATTTTGAGCACTAGCATTTTCCGAAATGCAAAAAAAAGTAGCGCTATGGGTCCTTCATTTTTTATGATATTTTCGTCGGATTGCACCCGTCAAACGGGTATCTTCGTAGCTGTCTTTTCCCTACAGATACATCGGTCTTGTAATTTATTTTCCATTCAGCTGCAGTTAGGTAGCTGTCTCATTGAGACCGTACCTCGCAATATTGTGTCTGGTATACGCATTGGTGAGTAATGTTTCTACCCACTCACTTAAATTTCTTCGCTCTTCCCTATATACCACTGCCTTCCGGAAGAGAAATAAGCAGGGGGCTAATTAACCTCCATAAATCTTAGCTCAGTCCCTTTGTAGAACAAGTTGTTGTTAAAGCAACGTGTGAAGCCATCTTTTTGGTCTATTGTGTGATCTTCATTTGCATTCAGGAAGGACATCATCGTTGTCATCACCTGCGTGCTGAGCGTGCCCAGCGCCAGTGCGTGCATCGCTCTGCCTCCGACGACATTCAGGAGCATCAGCGACTACCCGCCTAGATTCGTGAGTGTGGGCTGTCACACAATGGACCCTTTCACGCTAAAGAGAAATAAGTTTTGGACAACACTTTGACATAGTCACATATTACTGGGCCAATTGGCGTAACGTCTTCAATTCAGTAAAGCTTGAACTCAGGAAAGCTGGTGCAACATTTGAATGAAGTGGCCCTGAGTGAAACGCAGGAAGTCCTACAGACAAAGAGAGCAGGGTAACTATTTGGACAAACTTGCAACAGTTCATTTTGGTGAAAGAACGTCTAACGTTTTTTTACTGAAATTTTACTGGAACTTTAGGAGGCATATTGTTGGCCTCTTCTATGTCTCCTTGGCGCATTGTGCCTTTCGCTCGGCGCAGTTGCATCAAAATATCCACCAGCAACTTTGGCTACTCTTTCGAAGAACTAAAGGCAACCGTGTTAAAGTATCTCTACGGGCCATCATCAATAACAGTAACTGAGGTGTAACGAGCTGTAATATATAGAATAATATTTTACAGAAATGCTTAAGGCTGCTACAGACATGCGCGTTTATCTTATTATCATTTTCTTAGTGAAACGTCCACCTGACGTGCGTAAGAGGATATACCTGTAGCTACGGATACAAGGGTTAGCCAGCGGTGACAGCCAAGCACTATGACTGTTAAGAACTTAACACATTAGACGAAGCATTCATGCTGTTCACTCACAACACTGTATTTGGAGCGCGCATATACAACTCACAGGGTCTCTTATGCATTGTGCTAAGACGACTTGTTGCGAAAGCTATATAATTTTTCTCCTCACTCGATGTACTGTTCCCCTCTCGGCCCTCTCCAAAAGCCTACAGCCCGTAAGGCGGTTTTGAACTGCTTCCAGGTTAAACGCAACTTAGTAATTTCTCGAAACATTCACACATTCACACTCACTTACACACACACACCACACACAGCGCTTAAGTGCTGTGTGCTGCGTGTTATTCTTCAGTAGAAGCGAGTGTAAATGTGTGAGAGTTTTTAGGAATTCCTGTATATCGCTGAATCTACTTACAATATGACGTGTTATCAACCAGCCCAACCGCAAGATTTAACTGCTGCCTTTCTACATCCCCCCCCCGTTTTTTCGTTTCTTGTTTTGCAATGCTTCCACAGTGAGCTAACTACTAGCCAAGTGGCAGTGGCGTGCAATGTTGTCACCATGTGATGTCATCGCGATGCCACGATCACAAGCTTCGGCTATCTTTGTCGCCACGATGACGTCACGATGACGTCACGTGTTAACAGCATTACGTAATGGTATTTCACATCACTCGTGTCGAAGGCATCAGACGCTAACGCCGATGGTCACTTTTTGTGTCTGAAGAGCATCTAAGGTTTTCGCATTAATATGCACCCCGAGTATGACACCTACAAGGCAAGTCCTCAGGGCAGGACAATAGCTCTATTTAAGTTAGAGACACAAATGCTAAGCGTGAGCCAGCCTATCCTGAAGCACGTGTTTATCCACCGAGCACAGTACCGCAAGTGTAAACAGATGCTTAGAGTGCCAGTTGTAGGGGCTAATGAGGCGTAGGTAACAAGATCAGTTTATTCATCGCCTAACGTAACTCCCTGAATGCCAATGCCTGTAATGTTAAGAATTAACCGCTAGCCAGGAAACTGTCCTTAGAAAGGCAACGCTGAGATGTATTGCAGTGTTCGTGTCTAATGAACATACTAAATGCTGAAAAGAATGTGAGACCTAATGAGAGTGGGTACTTTCCAGTTCTTTGCTTTCTAGGTGAACAGCTAGAAAATAATGCAATTAATTGGCCTTACTAGCAATTATATCTCATAATTATGCGTAAACGTTCGTGAAATTTGGTGGCTGTGTTGACGACCTTCGAGAGTTATTGTTACAAATGCACCCGAGAATCGTGGAAGACGATGATAAAATATTTGCTGATGTTTTTTCAACGCGTTCTTTGAGCATCCAAGGGCTTGATGGGCTGAATTAAGTAATGTTCTTGGTTTTCCGGGTGCAACACAATGCCATTATTAAACAAGAAATTAAATTCGTAGTGGGCGCTGCTCACTCTTGGGAATTTATTCAGTTCATTGCAAAAAAAATTACACTCGAATGCATTCTAGCTCAGTGTCATTCCTGTTACCGCTACGTTTACAAGGTGCCAGTTGTGTTAAATTCTACTTCTAGAGGTGTTCTAGTCACCAGGCATTCTACAACGTCTGTCGTTTTTGAATCCCATAAGCGCAATGTTAGTTGTGTGTTAGCCCTTCATAGAAGTGTGGCAGCTTGGGCTAGTTGGAATCACATGACGATAGTTGTAGCGCGGGAACAGAACGACGACACAGAGACAACAAGGACACGTGTCCTTCGTGACCTTCTTGTCTCTGTGTCGTCCTTCTGTTCTCGCGCTATAACTATCGTTAGCCCTTCAGCTCTGATAATTTCGGGAGCAAGATAGCTGGGACATAAAATCAATTAGGTATGCTATCAATATGTTGGTGCCGCCTATGGACCGAGTTAGTAACTTCACAAAGAACTATGCCGTTAAAGTGTTTTGAGAAATGCACATATTCAAGACCGTTTACTTAATGCGGAAGGCTCATCAAACATGCACAGAGCCATGCAAACTGCCATTCCTATGTTAGTATTTAAAAATCACAGTAATCCATATCAGCACAATCAATCATTTAATCAGTCATTCTGTCAAAAAGACTTGAAAATTTAATTCAGTTGAGAAAGATTCCCAATCTTGATAATGAAAAATAATTATTTTTAATTTGCACGCTTTAACAAGAAGACCTTGCTCTTTTTATTCATAGAAACTGCGTAATACGATTCGGTTTGCTCATGCATGCATCAGTATTGCGCCCGAATGAACCAGTGCAGCTTCAGAGAAATCAGCCTTGCCTCTATGAGGGGCAAGCTTAATTATTATGAACAAATTGAAGCTCACAGTTATCCATCTTCATTGTAATAACTGCGTATTTTTGGACGCACACTCGGTACCTTGAAATTTCTAATTAGTGGCAGCAGGCAAACAACTCACAGAGTTCCCCACTGAGTGAAAAAAAAAGATTCACGAAGCTGACTAGTTTCACAACACTCGCCGAATTCTTCTTAGCGACAGCAATTGCCCGAAAATTGTCCACTACGTTGTGGCGGAGTTCTCATTTTTCTCGCATTTTTCCTCTCCAACTGGTACAGGACTACGTGGTGCAAATGGCTAACGACAGTTTCAAGCCCCCGAGCCAAGTTTTAGCCTTCGCCTTCCAGATGGGCACCCTCATCTACAACATGACTTATCCCCACCGGCGGCCCGCCAACGCAGTATACGAGAACTGTAGTGGCTTCATTATCGGCGACAGTTCACAGGTTAGCCGTGTTCTATGAACTGTGTTGTGTCCGAGGATACCAAAAGGGTGCGTGGTGAACAGAAATATTCAGAACCCTTCACTACGGTGCTTAGACTAGCCTAAGTTGCTTTGAATCATTGGAACCCCTAAACCAACACACTTGAAGAATTTCAGTATTTATTTCATGGAGACCTCCAGTATGCCACTGTCCCTTATTAAGAATAAAACATTTTTGTTTTAGTTGTGGGCAACCTTCAAGTTACCTTTAGCCAAAACATAGCGCGCTTTATTAAGCTATTCCAAGTGCAGTCACGAAAAAAAGCAAAAAAAAAAACCGAGAACATTTGTACAATCTGAGCTCTAACAAGCACGAAATCTGACCACCACCCGTTGTACAAAAGCGCATATGCTGATGAATACCCAAACAGGTTATAAAACACGCTTTCCGAGTTCTTTCATATGTTTATTCACTATATCATTGCAGCTACAACTTCTAGAACGCTTTAGTTTTGCTTGTCATTTTCCAAATAGTGATGTTCCTTTAAGATGCTAGTCATCGTCTCTTTCTAAAGAGCGCCCCGAGCGACGTTTACAGCGATGGTTGTGGCCTCCTTTGAGAATGGCATTACGTTGGGTTCGGCATACCAGTGTGACGTCACGTCATCGCCCCATACGCTAGCCCGAACGCAAGATTTGTCTAACGTAGCGACAGCAAATAATGATGTGCGTAAAAACCAGCGCACTGCTTGCTGGGCGTGGTGCTGTGCGTTCGGGTGAACGCTTGCCTAAATGCATAGAATTATTTTAAAATTTCGCAGTGTAATTTTCAATCACTACCCCAATTTAAATGCTTATAACATCAAACTTGTCTCCCTAGCCGGCAGCTGTTTCGTGCTCTCATCTACTTTTGATTACGGGGGAGGCGGACATCTTTGTATTAGTAAGTGGATCTTAATTTTTTTATAATTTCTTGCCCTTAGACCTGTGAAGCTGAGGAAGAGATTCTGAGAGCTGAAAAGGCCGCCGGTAGCGTCACCAACGTTCAACGCAGGACGCTGTTCTACACCTATGACACCGTTGAAACGATGAGGGAAAGGTACATATTTTCACTTATACTTTTCCGCGTTAAAACTAGAAGCAGACAAAAATGTAGATTCATCACAGTTTTCACTGCCAAACTTCTTTACGACAAAATTTTATTCGTGTAATAAATAATTCTAACACATCCTCATACCTGTACTTTTTTTATAGATGAAAAGGTGCGTGAATACGTTATGAGTTAGTAGAAGTGCATTAAATACAACCTAGAAATATATCAAAACGCACTTGAAATTAACAGTGGAATACTTTAGACTCATAGAAAAAGATACAACTGTGTTCGTATACCCACGCTTTGTTTCTTTTGGGACCAACAAACGCTAATCACTACAACTTTTGTGATGGCACTCAAAGCAGATAATAGAATAAAAATAGTAACTGATGTGCTTACGGATGCGTGAGACTATCAACGTTCTCAAGCTAGATGAGAGATTTTATCCGAGAGGGCTGTAACTGCGTGAGATTATCGGCGTTTCCAATCTTTTTGGAGATGGTGCGGGTTATGTGGCGCAATTGGCTTCAGGATATTTCTATAGGATGCCTCTGGTGTTCGGTAAAGGGCGTACGTTAAGACGTCCAGAAATAGAGAAGGAACCACATTAAAAAGAATATTAAAAGAGTAAAAAGAACAAAACAAAAATTTAAGTTTAAAGCTTCCACTCAGGGTTCAGCACACTCGATATTCCAGAGACGCAGCGAAATTCAAGAGGTACCACTCATACCAGCCCTGCAAGCTGGGTAGTGGGGCACCCTGGATTTATCTACGATTTATGCATTTCAAGAAATGATTTATCCAGTGATTCCATTGGTATGCACTAGGTTAAAATGGGCGTACCTGTTTTGAATGAAGGAACGCACATAACATCCACGTTCTGCAAGTATGAGCAAGCAAACTTCGTGCATGGTATCAAAGACGACCGCTAAGAGCTCATACGAATCAAGTTCATTAGATACTACGAGATTTTCACTGCTCTGACACAAAGGATATCTTAAGAAGAATCGCTTTCAACTTTTGTATTCGTTACTTGTGTATTTCGTATACATGCTTCAAATACTGGCTAATTTAATATGTACGTTTTTTGTTTCAAATTGAGTGCACGTTGCCTTGGCTTTCTTTTTTTTTGTATTCTGGCAGCTATTATATACTAATATATCGAGGAATACTTTTACGCTCGTATAACAATAATTGTGCAGTTTTAAGCAGCTTGTGGGGCAATGCATAGCGTGCACATTCAGTAACAATAATATTTGTTGTGGTTTAATGTCCCGAAACCACGGTATGATTATGAGAAACGCTGTAGTAGAGGGCTCCGGAAATTTCTTTCACGTGCACAATTTTAAGTACACGGGCCTTAACCCTTTTCGCCTCCCCGGAAACACTGCCGCCATGATCAGTATTCGAACCCGTGACCTGGGGTTCAACACCATAGCCACTAGGCCACCATGGTGGATGGTGAATTCAGCAGTTACAGCTTCCAGGATGGTTGTACCCGACTCTTTCCATTAAAATGTTGAAGCTTTGCAGAGAAACACGCAGGTAGTGTTTAAACTTAAATTCATGTCGAAATTATTGAAATTCTGATTAGCTGAATGTTTAGCGCTGCTGGAATGAGGCACTAAGTAGTTGTAGCTGCACGCACGAAATTATAAGCTTGGGTTTCAGAAAGTTAGAATAATAAATTCAATGAAACGCCTAACTTTGAATTCGACCTGTTTCTGACTGCGACATGTCCAAGCATTAGTGTTTTGAAGAATATATGTCGAGATCACTTGTATCCTCGTTATGTTTTAGATACGAGCGTACGTGCACGACATTTATTGCCTGAAAGGCTGCTTCACGCAGTTTATTTCTTGCCGTTGTTACGCGTTCTGTCTCCAAGAAAATATTTATTCCTCGTAGTAATCGCATTTATATGAATAATTGTTGAAATTTGGGAAGTTGTTGGTGGTACGCTAGTTCATCTCAAGCTGCCCATGACACCTTCATTGCCAGGGGACCGCCAGCTCGAGACAAAAAAAATTAAGTTGAGTTTTAGTTGTAACAAAACCTATACTGCAATAAAAAATTGCCCGCAGCTTCCCTCAGGGGAACACTGAGGAGGATGCGGACCATATAATTGGTTAACGGGGTGTTAAAGTGCGACTTACTTGGGTCGATGGCTAAATTGGTTAACGTCGTTGTAGGAGGGGGTGTTAAATGAGTGAACACGTACACACGTATGCGAAAGGGCGGCGCTGGTCGAAGAGACGTCGATCATTGTGTTTGTGGATTCGTTGGAATTCATTTCACCGCGGCCTTGGACGTCGACGCGCCGTACAAACCAACCGACAAGCGGCAACTGAGCGAGCGAGCGCCGACCTTGAGTATATATACAGCGCGACGGCGCATGCACTGTCAGCTGTCGAATGTTCGAGAAGGGGGAGAAGCGCAACGGCGCATGCGCGCGCGTCAGCTGCCGATGTTTTCGAAGCGCGACGGCGCATGCGCGCGCGTCAGCTGCCGATGTTTTCGAAGCGTGACGGCGCATGCGCGCTACATTATACAGCTATCGAATGTTCGTGAAGAGGAGAAGCGCACGCGGTGTGTAGAGGAGGAAGGGTGCACAGATGGTGGAGGAGTGAAGCGCGCGCGGTGTGTAGAGGAGGAAGGGATGCACAGATGGTGGAAGAAGGAGGAGGAAGCTTGCGGACGGCGCCGCACTACAAGCCTCGAGTATTAGATGCTCTCATCTAATATTTTTCTTTCAGGCGGAGTTCGTCGTGACTAAAAACAGAAAGAGGGCCAACTTCACGTGGTTCCTGTTCTATGTGCACCTGACAGACATCTCCAAAAAGTGTCGCCCGAACGGTCCTTTCGAGCGCCTCAGAGAATTCAGAAAGTTCCACTACGACATTAGCCGGCGTCGGCTGACAGTTTGAAGCTCTCAATGCACGGCCACGTTCATTCGAACACCGAAGCTGGGCGTCTGCTGCGCTATTGGAAATATCACCGCAACGAACTTAGTTCTCTAACGTTAAGAGTGCCAACCCGTGATTGTCATATATTTTATACCGCCGAGGCGAAATAGTCTATAGATGTTTTGCACATTACAGCGTTGCGTTCACAATGTGCTTGAATATAACATTACGCTTCATTGATGTAAAGGTTTTAATAAAATGAAGTAACGTTGCAGACCTCCTGTAGCGTGTGTGTGTGTTCGTGCAGATTTTCAGCGATGTGGTTATGTGCATTACTGGTCGGACACCACAAAGCGGCAGGCCCAACCCGGCTTTCAAAAGCATGAGTGGATTACCGCCTTTGAGACGAGTTGTGTGGAATGTTCAGTGAATTGAACAATGTTTGATTTCTGTACTGCCTTCCCCGTGTGATACATCTTTCCCAGCGAGAAACAAACGAATAAGACAGTGACGTGCCAAAAATTTGTAGTCTTGCCTAATAAATTTATTGCGTGCTAACACTATTCTACTTTTTGCAACAGAAATTATGATGTATGCTATATTGTTTAATGGCAGTATTTCACAGAGAAACGTTCTTGTTGACGGCACATGTTTTTAAAGTTTTTTATTTGCAGCTACTTCACTCTCCTCTCGGGCTCATGCAGGAGTGAATACATTGGATAGTTAGGCACAATTCAAAGAATAAAAAGAATAAGTAAATAACAATTACACATTTGGAAAGTCGTATCAATGATCAGTACTTATATAGTTTTGTTGTGCAATAAAGTGGCACTCTAAATATTTTCAATGTCAGTCACTGAAAATACATTGAAATTATGCTATTTTCATTATAAGGCTTATAATAAATTGAGCATAAAGCGTGATATCGTTTAATTGCGCTTTGTTAATTTAGATTCATTATACTGCGCAGTTGTCCGCAATCAGCCCGCAATATAGATCGGTGGCTCGGCGAAAAGATGAATATCAATAATATGAACTAAAACAAAAAGAGGCCCGAGGACTGAGTTATACGGTACACTGGAGTACACTGCTAACTCTTCCGAGACACGCGTTTATGTTATACGCCCTGTCTTATGTTTCTCAAGTAGCATGCAGTCCACGTTAGCACCTCCCGTTCAATACCCATAGCTAAGAATTTCGTGTTTAAATCCCAATGAGGAACGACACCAAAAGCCCTAAATAAAAAAAATTGCATAGGTATGGTCTTTATCATTCATAAGCCATTTTCGATGTTGAATAATGACAGATAAACCAGATCTAAATTGTCTGAATAATTGCCGAAATGCACGTTTTACCAGACCCAGACAATTGAACAGGCAACAATGCACGCGTGTCCGAAGCTATGGAAGTGAAGTGCAGGGTCTGTAAAGTAGCACTGAATTTGGCAAAAATGCTATTGCCCTGGAAACTATACAGACAATATAGAAGGATGTTTAAAAATGGTGTCACCTTCGTTGTCATGTTCCGTGAAAATTCCAAATTCATGATAAACCCCACGCAGCGTATCTTCCGCCCACTGGTAAAAACGCGTAAGCGTTTCTACCAGCGCGCAAAGATCAAACGAGCCGGCTCGGAAGGCGAATGCGATAACATCACCTGGCGTGTTTCAGATCTGCCATCAAGTGCTTTTCGAGCGGAGATGAAAATACTTGCCCGTTTTGAACGAACATAAAACGACTCACTCAACACCTCGCTCTAGAACATTTTCACTTAGTGAAAAATAGTCTAGAATCGCCCCTCCGGACAATCACTACATATAAGCAGTACTGTGCAAGAAGCCACGACTTTCAAAACATGTAGCCTTTCAAAACACGTGTTTTTGTTTTACATGGTTTTAGAATAAAAAGATGCAAGGGTGAAGAAAACAAATTTACCTTCAACGATGACCGAGGCCTGTACTTCGAAAAATTCGCAAAACAAAAAAAATGGTAAATGCACATAGAGGTGATCGCGTTTGATCGCGCACATAGAGGTGATCGCGTAAATGCACATAGAGGTGATCCCTATACAGCTAGGCAGAATAAAAGCTTCGGGAATCTCACACGAAAATTGAGGCATCCTTTCTCCCCAGCAAACGTTACGGGCTAGGCCTTACTCAACGTCCATGTATGACAGCTATACTAACAGTTCTTCGGGAGGAACGTATTTGCATGCAGGTTCGTGATTCGTGAAAAGGTCCCTCCTAAAACGACCATGTGGAACAGCTGGCATCCACACGCACTAACTTGGTGACGTTTGCGTAAGTAGAGTCGACCTCCATGGACCCTTTGCCCAACGCCTCCTCCATTTAGAGCAGGCGTTGCTTTGCCCATCGAGGAACGCGGAACTCTACTGTGCATGCGAGTGCGTGCACTCATCAGCGTTTTTGCCTCAAACAATCTGCACTAGCTTGAACCCTGCAGCTGACGTCCTAATAATCCCCGTTCTTGTGGGACACGGAAGCGCACAAAGGAATCGACGAGTGTCTTTTGCGTGCGATCGCAGATGCCGTGGAGTTCCACCACATCACGTGGAAATGTATACGGTACACACCGAAGGACAGGAAGGGGACAACAACGGAGAGGTGCGGGAGGCAAGGCTGTCTATCCCGGCCCTTGAGGAGCAGCGAAGTATAGACAGGATGGCTGAAATGAAAGTGAGAGCCAGCGGTGCCTTGGAATAGAAGCCTAACCACACAGTGTTGTTCTGTTTTAGCCACAACGAGGTCTTTTCCACAAATTAAGTTTAGGTATTCTTCCACGTTCCTTGAAGGGCGGCCTATGCAGGTACACTTGAGCTGATGTGATATTAGTTAGCGCCTGTGGCTGCTTATGATGCCGCATTGTCGTTTCATAGCGACCTTTCCACGACCCCTTTAACATGTCTCGAAGTAGCTTATTCGCAGTGGCGTTCATGCGTACTTTCCGTGAATTACGAGTTTCGCAGAGTGCGAATAAGGTGAGAGGAAGTGAACACGGCATGCGCGACCTGCACATCTGCATTCCCCGTGCTGAACTGACACAGGAACAGCCACGCGGACGGACACACCAGCAGCTCGGCCAGGCTAGCCAAGCCCTGAAAACTCATCGCTAGTTTCGGTTTCAAGGAACATGCACGCTCCTAGCGGTTGCAACGCATTCTAAGATCTGGTTGAACGGAGTGAAGTTGATGTGAATGTTCGCATTTATTGGCTCTCACAAGTTTTTACAATAAAAAAAATGATACCGCTGTAAGGCACTTCTATTTTGTTAATATGCCTTTTTTTATTCCTTATTTTGTAAATTTTAAACAAGGCGAAGCGCGGGAAGAGATCGACTTGCGTTCGTAGCGCTTGCCTCCACTCCTTCTCGCCTCTCGCTCAGCGATATGAAAAGTTGGATCACGCTCAGTTATATCGCTCAGTTGGTGCGTCAGCTACAAGTAAGATAAAAACGTCAAGTTGTGGCGGGCAAAGAACGGAAGCCGCAGTGAGCTATACGCCGAACGAGTCGACCAGACAGTCGTCAAAGATGGCTTAGTCGAGCAACGCATGTTTCCCGTGACTCGGCGGTGTGCTAACCCGAGGATTTCAAGTTACGTGAAGGTGCTTCAGCGTTTCCTAAAGGCAACGGGTGAGCAAAAATAGTTTCTACCAATTATTTGAGCAGGTATTCGTTTTGCACGTGTACATATGATTAAATTCAGTTCTCTGTATGCCAGCCTGGACTGACAGAAAGGCAGTGTCGCTTGAATAAGTGGTAAAGAGAGCAAACAAACTACTGTCAGGAAAATACGTTTACTGAAATGATTAAATTGATGAAATCATGTAGCCGAGTTGACTCGGCTACATGATTTTAGTTTATTTTTACTTTGGCGAGTAGTTAAAATGATGTCAAGTAATTATAGGTTGCTTCCTTGCCATAAAATTCTTGTAGCAGCGGATTGGAAATTTGTTACTCTTTCATTCTAATAGTATTCTGTTGCTTTCTTTATGAAGCACTATGGTAGCAGTTTATCCCCTGTAGATTTCTTCCAGAATGTTTATATATACATCATCTACGCCCTGATTCCGCAGTGTTTCCATGACGGCTGATATTTCTGCTGAATCAAACGCCTTCTCGTAATCTATGAAGGCTATGTATAGTGATTGGTTATATTCTGAGCATTTCTCTATTAGCTGATTGATAGTATGAATGTGGTCAATTGTTGAGTAGCCTGTTCGAAATCCTGCTTGTTCCTTTGGTTGATTGAATTCTAATGTTTTCTTTACACTGTTAGCAATAACCTTTGTAAATAGCTTGTATACTACAGAGAGCAAGCTGATCGGCCTGTAATTCTTCAAGTCCTTGTCATCTCCTTTCTTATGTATTAAGATGATGTAAGCGTTCTTCCAAGACTCTGGTACTCTTCCCGTCAGGAGACACCTCGTAAACAGGGTGGTTAGTTTTTCTAACACAATCTGTCCTCCATCTTTCAGCTGATCTGATATTACCTGATCCTCACCAGCAGCTTTGCCCCTTTGCATGCTCTCCAAAGCTTTTCTGACTTCTTCTATCATTACTGGTGGGGTGTAATCTGGGTTACTGCTAGTTCTTATAGTATTAAGGTCGTGGTTGTCTCGGCTACTGTACAGATCTCTGTAAAACTCCTCCGCTATTTTAACTATCCTATCCATATTGGTAGTTATGTTGGCTTTTTGGTCCCTTAGTGCATACATCCGACTTTTTTCCTATCCCAAGTTTCCATAGTGCTTCATAAAGAAAGCAACAGAATACCAATCAAGAAGGGTGTAAGGCAGGGGAACACAATTTCCCCAATGCTATTTACCGCGTGCTTACAGGAGGTTTTCAGAAGCCTAGAATGGGAACAGTTAGGGATAAGAGTCAATGGAGAATACCTTAGTAAGCTGCGCTTCGCCGATGACATTGCATTGCTGAGTAACTCGGGGGACGAATTGCAACTCATTATTACGGAGTTAGACAAGGAGAGCAGAAAGGTGGGTCTTAAAATTAATCTGCAGAAAACGAAAGTAATGTACAATAACTTCGGCAAGGAGCAGCGCTTCGAGATAGGTAATAGTGCACTTGAAGTTGTAAAAGACTATGTCTACTTAGGGCAGGTATACGCAGAGCCGAACCATGAGATTGAAGTAACTAGAAGAATAAGAATGGGGTGGAGAACATTCGGCAAGCACTCTCAAATTATGAAAGGTAGATTGCCACTATCCCTCAAGAGGAAGGCATATAACAGCTGTATCTTGCCGGTACTTAGCTACGGAGCAGAAACCTGGAGACTTACAAAGAGGGTTCAGCTTAAATTGAGGACGACGCAGCGAGCATTGGAAAGAAAAACGGTAGGTGTAACCTTAAGAGACAAGAAGAGAGCAGAGTGGATTAGGGAACAAACGGGGGTTAAGGATATTGCCACAGCTCGACCATCGCAGAAGACGCGTACCACAATTCGCGTTCGTAAAAGCCGTCAAGCAAGTAGCAAGAAAGCCGCGCCATGGAACGCCGTCCTGCACGCGCCACGATGCTACGCCATGGGACTGGCACGAGACTCGAGGGGCAGAAGAGGAGACCGACGAAGTTAGAGTCAGGGGTGCAGACATTTTGGCTGACCATTTTTAGCTTCAAGTTTACGGGCACAAGTTCGCCCTGAATAAAGAGTTTATATAGTACCAGGTGCTATATTTATTCGTAACAATCTGGTGGACGTGCTGGGTATGATTCCAAGCCCACCACAGGCAAGGAGAAGCCCAGATCCCAGAAGATTGGAGCCAGCAGAATTGACACCTGTGCACCAACGCACGAGTCGCCGACTACGTGGGGAGCAGCCCGAGTTTGGCCCCCTAATTGACTCATCAAGACTTGTCGAGACCTCAAGCACAAGCGTCACTACGATGGCCACCCAGTCGATGCCATCTCCACCTCACCTCATCGTGGATTCGCCACGTACACCAGAGGTCTTCCACGGTGAGACCTTTGAAGACGCCGAGGACTGGCTTGAAGGCTTCGAGCGCGTTGCACGTTTGAATGGTTGGGACGAAGCCCGAAAGCTTCGTTACGTTTACGTCGCCCTGCAAGATTCGGCACGTACGTGGTTTGAGAACCACGAAGCGTGCATGCTGTCATGGGACGACTTCCGACGAGAGCTAATCGCAACCTATCCGAACACGGACCGCAAAGAGAAGGCAGAGGCTGCTCTTCAGGCGAGGAACCAGCGGAATAACGAGAGCGTGGCCATGTACATAGAAGACATGTCACGGCTCTTCCGCCGAGCCGACCAAAACATGGCCGAGGAGAAGAAGTTGCGGCACCTAATGCGCGGAGTAAAGGAAGAAATTTTTGCAGGCCTGGTGCGTAATCCACCGCGAACTGTGGCGGAGTTCCGGTCCGAGGCAACGACCATGGAAAGGATGCTACAACAACGTGCGCGACTGTACAACAGAGACTTCAGCGTCTCTTCAGTCAGGGTGGAGTCAACAACCTTCCCCACCAACGTTGACGTCCTCCGGGAAATGGTGAGGGCTATTGTTAAGGAGGAGCTCCAGAAACTGCAACTTCCTCAAAGTCCTTCAGCGATGCCCTCAATCGCGGACGTTGTGCGTGAAGAAGTGCGGCAAGCAATTATTCAACCGCAGCCTCAGGTGCCACACTACACGCAACCGGAACTTCAGCCACAGCTGTCATACGCGCAAGTCGTACGGCAAGACATGAGACGCCCGAGCTTTGCACAAGCTCCCGTTATGCCACCGACCTTTTCTCGCAGTACTCCAGCGCCGATGCCAGAAGCAAGACCCCGCAAAAGTGATGTATGGCGCACGGCAGACCGGCGGCCCCTCTGCTACCACTGTGGGGAGGCAGGTCATCTTTATCGGACATGCCACTACCGTCGGGTCGGGCTACGTGGCTTCCCAGTGAATGCGCCCTGCCGTCGTAACGGTGAGCGCCCTTACGAAATCGAAGAATATTTGTCTTCGCGCTATGCCTATCCAAACACTCAGCGACATGAATCGCGGTCGATTGCACCAATGCGCAATAGGTCGCCGAGTCCACACCCATCATCTACTTTCCCGAGGCGTCGTTCACCAAGCCCGCGACGGGAAAACTAGAACCGGCGACCTGTGGAGGCAGGCCCGCTGATTTTCGAAAAACTGAAAACCCTCCATCGCTAACCGGATCAGACGACGACACTGACACAACGACGGACAAGCACAGTAATGGTGACGTGACATCCGAACTACAAGTCAGAATAGACGACGTAGAAACCATAGCGTTAATAGACACAGGTGCAGATTACTCAGTAATAAGTAGCATGCTCGCAAAGAAGCTGAAGAAAGTGCTCACTCATTGGACCGGACCGCAGATACGCACCGCCGGCGGGCACTTAGTCAGCCCCGTAGGATTGTGCACAGCGAGAGTGGGAATAAGAGGCCATGTGTACGCCTGCAGTTTTATTGTTCTTCCTGAATGTTCCCGTGAGGCAATTCTGGGCATGGACTTTCTGCAAGCAAACAGTGCCATCATCGACTTGCAGAAATCCCAAGTTTCTTTCTCTACAGAGAACACTGTTGCCGTGTGTCATGCGGAGCAACCAATTGTTTCGTCCCTTCGTATTGTGGATGAAGGTGTGACAGTGCCGCCACGTAGCAGCGTGACAGTTTCTGTGAAAAGCGACATTTTTCGTGAATATGCCGGACTAGCTGATGGAAATGTCGAACTGCTGCTCACAAAGGGAATACGCGTGGCGAGAGGTCTAGTGAACCTGCGGAACGGATATACTGATGTGCTATTGACTAACTTTACCAACGAGGTACAGCATGTGGCGAAGGGAGCAGCCATAGCATCACTTCATGACTACGTACAAGTCTCAGACGTTTGCACCATAGAAAAAGTACCTACAACGCCCTCAACAGTGGAAAGTGTCCTCGAGAAAATAGATATTGACCGAGAGCTTTCATCTCTGCAGAAAGACCAGATTGTGGAGTTGATCAAGGAATTCGCAGAGTGTTTTTCTTCTTCTTCGAAAGTCGGACGTACGCCTGTAGCAAAGCACCGCATTGTAATCGAAGGGCATGTTAGACCAGTATGTCAGCATCCATACCGAGTAGCTCCAAAAGAAAGGGAGGCGATAAAGAAGCAAGTACAGGAGATGCTCGACGACGATGTCATACAGCCCTCCAAAAGCCCATGGGCATCGCCGGTAGTATTGGTGAAGAAGAAGGACAACACCATCCGGTTCTGTGTTGATTACAGAAAACTCAACCTCGTCACGAAGCGAGACGTGTACCCACTCCCACGAGTCGACGATACGTTGGATAAACTGCGCAATGCTCACTTTTTTTCATCGTCGGATCTAAAGAGCGGGTACTGGCAAATAGAAGTTGACGAACGAGATCGGGAAAAGACGGCGTTTGTGACACCCGACGGACTCTACGAGTTCAAAGTACTCCCATTTGGTTTGTGTTCTGCTCCCGCTACCTTCCAGAGGATGATGGACACTGTGCTCTCCGGCCTCAAATGGCAGTCATGTCTTGTCTATCTGGATGATGTAGTAATTTTTTCCACTACGTTCGAGCAGCATGTACAGAGATTGAGAACGGTACTGGACGCTATTCGTATGGCTGCACTTACGATCAAACCCGAAAAGTGCCACTTCAGGTTCCGGGAGCTCCGGTTCCTCGGGCACATTGTCAGTTCTCACGGTGTCCGCCCAGATCCGGATAAGATCACTGCGGTTGAAAATTTCCCAAGGCCAAGAGACAAGAAAGCTATGCGACGTTTCCTGGGGCTTTGTGCCTACTATAGGCGCTTTGTTGAAAATTTCTCCAAGATTGCGGAACCACTGACACGGCTTACGAAGGAAGGTGTGCCATTCATCTGGCACCAAGAGCAAGAAGACGCCTTCTCTGAGTTACGACGGCGTTTGCAGTCACCTCCCATACTTGCTCATTTTGACGAAGATGCCAAAACAGACATTCATACGGACGCCAGCAACGTTGGCCTCGGTGCTATTCTTGTTCAATGGCAGAACGGGGAAGAAAGAGTTATTGCTTATGCAAGCCGCACTCTGTCGAAAGCTGAGTATAATTATTCAGCTACGGAAAAGGAATGTCTCGCAGTGATATGGGCTATCAGTAAGTTCCGTCCATATTTATACGGTAGACCATTCCGAGCCATCAGTGACCATCATTCATTGTGCTGGCTTGCGAACCTCAAGGATCCTTCCGGAAGACTTGCTAGATGGAGCCTACGTCTACAAGAATATGACATCACCGTAGTCTACAAGTCTGGCCACAAGTACAATGACGCGGACTGCTTGTCACGAGCACCAATCCAGAACTCGTCTCCTGAGCATGAACAAGACTCCGCATTTCTTGGAGCTGTGAATGTGTCGGAGATGGCTCATGATCAACGAATGGACCCAGAATTACTTCTGCTCATTCAATACTTAGAGGGGCAGCAAGTCGAAGTACCGCGAGTTTTCATCCGTGGACTACGTTCCTACGTCCTCCGCAACAACGTCCTCTACAAGAGAAACTTTCAACACACCGGTGAAACGTTCCTACTGCTGATACCATCATCACTGCGAGCGGAAATTTTAGAAGCGTATCATGATGACCCATCGGCAGGTCACTTGGGCATTAGTAGGACTTTGGTAAAAATCCGCCGCAGATATTACTGGCCAAAATTGATGGATTCAGTACAGCATTACGTAAGATCATGTCGAGAATGCCAAAGACGCAAAGTACCACCCTTAAAACCAGCAGGTCTTTTGAAACCGATAGAGCCACCGAAAGTCCCGTTTGAGCAGGTCGGAATGGATTTGCTAGGACCATTTCCTATGTCATCGTTTGGGAAGCGCTGGATAGTTGTAGCAATCGACTACATGACCCGGTATGCCGAGACGTCATCTCTCACAAAAGGAACGGCAAATGAAGTGGCTCAGTTTTTTGTGACCCAGATAGTGCTGCGACATGGCGCACCTAGAGTTCTTATAACTGACAAAGGAACTGCGTTCACTGCCAGGCTAGTACAGTCTGTTATGAAACTAACGCACACCGACCACAGAAGAACTACCGCATACCATCCGCAAACTAACGGGTTAACTGAAAGGCTGAACAGGACGCTTGCTGACATGATCGCGATGTATGTGGACGTCGAGCATCGGACTTGGGACACCATATTACCGTATGCTACATTTGCATACAATACCGCAGTACAAGAGCCAACCCACTTCACGCCATTTCAACTTGTTTATGGTCGGACAGTAATAACGACATTAGACGCGATGCTGCCTGTCAACAGCACGAATGAAGAGGACCCTGATATAAGCGAATATGTAGAAAGGGCAGAAGAGGCGCGACAACTAGCACGGAACCGCATCATTCAACAGCAGAACGTCGACGCGCACCGTTACAATCTAAGACGAAGGGCTGTTCAGTACTCCCCTGGAGACCAAGTGTGGGTCTGGACGCCTGTACGTGCACGTGGCCTATCAGAAAAGCTTATGCGGCGCTATTTTGGCGCTTACAGGGTTCTTCGTCAGCTAGGCCCATTAAACTACGAAGTGATCCCTGAAGGTCAAGTATGCACAACACGACGCAGGAATCTCCCGGAAGTTGTACATGTAGTACGTATGAAACCGTACTACGACAGGAACTGAACAACGTCGTCTTACACAAGGAGAAGTCCTATTGTTTAGAAACTGTCAGCCGGCTCTACGCATCGGGGCGATGCGTGCTAGGAGGGGGACTAATGCCACAGCTCGACCATCGCAGAAGACGCGTACCACAATTCGCGTTCGTAAAAGCCGTCAAGCAAGTAGCAAGAAAGCCGCGCCATGGAACGCCGTCCTGCACGCGCCACGATGCTACGCCATGGGACTGGCACGAGACTCGAGGGGCAGAAGAGGAGACCGACGAAGTTAGAGTCAGGGGCGCAGACATTTTGGCTGACCATTTTTAGCTTCAAGTTTACGGGCACAAGTTCGCCCTGAATAAAGAGTTTATATAGTACCAGGTGCTATATTTATTCGTAACAATATCATAGCTGAAATCAAGAAGAAGAAATGGACATGGGCAGGGCATGTAGCGCGTAGACAAGATAACCGCTGGTCATTAAGGGTAACTGACTGGATTCCCAGAGAAGGGAAGCGGGTTAGGGGGAGACAGAAGGTTAGGTGGGCAGATGAGATTAAGAAGTTTGCGGGTATAAATTGGCAGCAGCAAGCACAGGACCGGGTTAACTGGCGGAACATGGGAGAGGCCTTTGTCCTGCAGTGGAAGTAGTCAGGCTGATGATGATGATGATGAATTCTAATAGTGTCACTCAAGTACACGTGATGGACTATTTCCTTCTAAAGATTATTACAAAGAATGTCGTGGAGCCAAAGTTTTGACAAGCGAGCTTTTCTTCGTCAAGGCAACGCTGTTACCCGGACGAAGACAAGTAATCTTGCCGAAACACAGTTTCCAGCGACGTTCTTCCTCGAAAAGCTTCTGATCGCTTCAAGCCTTTCCGTGCCTCTGAACTTCAGCCTTGTTTGGTACTGAAGTTCCGTAAAAAAAAACTATGGGCACTGCCATAACAAACGTATTTGAATCAAATACGACGTGCCCTAGTCGCAATTGTTGGTAATTTTTGCTTCAATTTGGATATTTTGGGCTCAAAGTTTACTCATTTTGTCCGCATGTAAGTTTAACTGCTTTTATAGATTGACACTTTAGCTCTACGCGTATATCTGTTTTTTATAGAAAACGTGCAATGGAAAAGTTCACTTTATTTTGGCTGATTGAGTTTTGTTTTACTGAAAAATCAGTTAGCTGAAGTTAGACCTCTTCAGAAAATACGAAAAAAAATTAAAAAATAACGATTTGGAAAATTTTAAAAATGTCCGCATCGCCCGAGCAGTGAGCAGACCTAAAAGAAGGCACGAGAGCATTCCGCTTGCATGCGAAGTGGGAAAGGAGGGTTTCCGCGGCATCCCTCCTGCTCTCGATTTTTCGTCCTTTTTCTCTATTTCAGGATGTTATCAGGAATGTCATGAAAGACATTATTTGTTCCTGAGTTATTTCTAGTAGAATGCCCGGCAACCATCAGTGGTAAAAGCGGCGCTGTCGCTGCCGAGAGTGAATACATTGGAGGTATAATTAGAGACTTTCCGCCCCCTGGATGAAGGCCAAAGCTTAGGTATCCCCCTCCCCCTTCCTTTTATAGAGGCGAAAATACTGGAGGCATGCTTTGACTTTGGTGCACACTATTAAGCCGATTGTGTTTCCGATTTCTGAAGTCCTGCAGAACAGAGTGTCTTATAACAGAATGGGCGTTTCAGCACTAATTAGGCTGTCTTGGTGTGTTTAGTTGCAGCAGTGAACGCGACAGCACACTCCGAGGTTGCACTTATATACGTTGCTTTGGCTGCTGCAGGAAGGAGTAAGCTATGAATTGTTGCCGTAAGAAAGGTTACAAGGTGAGTTCGTCGTTTTAGCTAATAAGAACGAACAGATTCAAGAAATCACTGCTGTGAAGACAGCTAATACTGATACGAAAGGTGGCCGCCAACGCACTGAAGGTCTTTGTATTGGCACTCACTCTTTCCGGTTACATTCGTAAAAAAGTTTCCGACACTTAACACTCTTGGTAATTACTGCTCATACATGCAATGGTATTCTGAATGTTTGCGCTACACTGTCATTTTTTTTTCCTCAACAACGTTTTCTGTGATATACTCATCAGAAAACTTTTCAATATATCTCGGGCAAGCTGTACAGTTTTTAACAATTGATTTAAAATTGGCTGCTGCAATAAATTCTCAGCGGAGTTTCGACCACTACTGAAGAGTGATTTTTTGAGGGTCAGAAGGTGCCTGAATGGCATACTATAGAAGAACACGTGGTCAACACTCGTCCGGACGGCCGATGATGTATAGCTGCGCGTAGGAATGGATACGGGTGGGCTCCACAGTTCAGACAAACCTATCGCAAAGAATCATTACTACACACCTCGGCGCATAATGCCCAGAATTGGTGTATCAGCGTTCCGCTATCGCCTTCCTGTAAATAAAACCTTGGAATGTAATTGGAAAACTTGATGTTTTTTGTTTTTTGTGTTGCGGTTTTCTTAGCGTTTTCCGCGTCAGTGTTTTTTGAACTTTCGCTCCGCCTTTTCTTAATCACGAACTTATATACCAGCCGTAGCCGGGACTCCCGTGTGTTTATCTGTGTTTCTATGTCCATCCTCCCTTCTATCATTTCTCTTTTCTCTACTTCTCTGCCTCCCCTTCCCCAGCGCAGGGTAGCCAACCAGATATTTGTTTTACGGTTAACCTCCCTGCATTTCCGCATCACATCTCCTTCTCGCTCTTTATCCATAGCAGAACACCTAACTTGTCTTGGGCGGTTCTCAGTATATGCGCGCTCTTCGCAAACTATTCTTCTCTCACGCTTGTCCCTTAATTTTTACAGCTCTCTTCTGAAGAAAATTATTACCCTAACTTTTAACGCCACGCCAATGTCAGGCATTTCCATGTTGGGGGTTCCCGTGCTGATTAGAAGAAGAAGAAACCCAACGAACGTTTTTCAACATAAAGCCCACGTTAACAGATATTAAAAAAAAGAAAAACGAGTCGAGAAGTAATTTTCAATTCTGGATAAATCCGTGACATACCAAATAATTCGGGTTTGGCGAAACCAGCTGTCTGGTCGGCACCAAAATCAAGTTGTAGCTATTAGTGTCTACTTTGTTGTTGATTATTTTTTCTCACTATCTAAATCTTTGGTTTCTTTCTTTTTTTTAACATACTGTCTTCACTATACAACTCCCCCAACCCCTCTTTTTTTTCGTTGTAAACAATAAGGCAGTTATCTTCCATATGAGACTATGGTATATGTTCTCTTGGCCAATCCCCCCGAGTGGGTACGAGCCATGAATTAGAGGATACAAACAAACAAACAAATCGGTGCACGTTCGTTCGAAGCAGCCGGAAAGCAAGCTCTCCCGTTCCATCGTTTCCGGTTTTGAAGAGATTCGATAACAGTAAGTCAGAACCAGTACGCATTCCTTAAGGACGACTCGGAAAACTTAGTGCGCAGTCTGAATCTGTTTGCTATTTCCTTTTACGTGGATGAAGCACTGAAGCAGTGGCACGAGGGTAAAGGCACAGTTTTTTCCCCTGAAGATTACACGCCAATGAACCAGCTATGGGATTCCTTAATACCAAATACTTTATAAATATGCTAGCATTTGAGCACCCACATTTCTCTCGACGAGTTGTCTTGGTTCCAAGCCGTTTAATTTTCTCTTCGATTCATTATCTCGTGCAGTGCTCACCTCATTAGTCTTTGTCTGCCAGGGTAGATTAGAAGGCTCCGGTAGATTTGCAGCTCAGGCTAGCGGCTGTGAAGCTGAAGGGCTTCGGTTTAATTCCCATTCACATGTCACTTTTAGAAGATAACTGTACAGTGGAGCTGACGAGCGCAGCCTCTTTTGCGGGTTGTCGGTTGAATGCCTTAAGGAAGAGTTTTATTGCAAATAATTTTCGGTGTTGTCGAAGAATGCCTAATTGTAGAGTGTAGAAAACAGATTGAAGATGGAGCTCGGAGTCGAGGAAGAAGAAGTAGCCAGGGTCACGCTCTGCATATTTTTTTTCCTGTTCTGTCAACAATAAACCGAAGACGTATCGATCCTGCGGTCTCTCTGGTCCTTCTGAAACATGGTGCCGCGAGCAGGATATTTTTCTTCGAATTTATCCAAATGTCGATGAATTGTGGCCGCTAGAAGGAAGCTACTTGGTGTAGTTCTGAAAGTAACCCTTGTCATCCTCCATGTTTTTATCTTCGGGGTTGGCATATCTTCGCTGGGTATTCTTTCCCACCACATGAATCACAGTGCGTCTCGGTCATTTTCATGTATCTTGATCTGCAAGAATGCTTTTTCCACGTCGGCTGACATAGCGATCTTGTGATGTCGAAAGTTCATCAGCAAGCTTGTGATGTCGGGGTTTAGGTTTGGCCCCTTTTCCAAGTTGTCATTTAAGGATTCACCTGGGTTCTGGCTTGACGATGCGTCAAAGACGATCCGTACTTTGTCGTTGTTCGGTCCTTCTTAATTACTGCTTGATGCGGCATGTAGTATACAAATTTGTTCTGTATATCGGATCCAGCATCTTCTTCGACGTTTTCTGCTATTTCTTGCTCAAAGTACTCTCGAATAGCTTTGTCATAGGCTAGGAATTCATCTTTATCCTTGCATAATTTTTTGGTCACCTGGATGAGCCTCTTCTCTGCAATGGTGGTGTTGTCGTCCAATGTCACGTTTTCCTTCCATGGTAGCCGCACTTGGTATCTTCCTGCCTTGAACTCCATTGTTTGTCGGACGTAGTCTAGCACATGTTCATCGCTCAACTTTGTTGCTAATTTCTCCTTGATGCCCATGTTTTCCAAGTCCCAGAATCTCTGCAGTTCGTCCGCAGTCGTGTCCGACTTGGCACTGACCTTGAGTACCATAACCGTCGATGATTTCATCGGCACACAATGAAGTCTAACAGGACATTGGACCGTCCATCCCAATATTGTTTCTATTGCCATTACTTTTGGATGAATCTCGCGAATGCGACCAGTGACTACAGTCCATCAATATTCTGCTCCAATTAATATAGAAGTTTCCATATTTTTTATTTCTTTGTCCGTCTTCTCGTTGTCATCAGCCAAACGAACTCCCATTGATCTTGCTCTTTCGTTATTGTCAACGGTGGCGATGGTAGCACGTCACAGGATATAACTTCTATCTCCAGTGCCTCAATCGTGACTGGCTCCGAGATGGGATCCTGCCTCACGCTGACCTCGACGACTTTCATGTATAGTTTCATCTCTCCTCCTCCAAATGACCCTACAGTAATCCTTTCAGATCTTTTTACCTTGCACGCTAGTATTCTTGCCAATCTTTTGAGGATGAATGTCCTCTGGCTCCCGTTGTCCAGCAGAATCCGTGCGTAGCACCCGCTGTCTTCTCCCTCCGTCCACAAAAAGGCTGTCTGCAGTAGTATGGACTTGTGTTCATCAGACTGCTGTGCGTGCATGTTGCAGGACTTGCTGGTGTCTAACCAGTCAGGTTGCGCACTTTTACGCACTTGCTCAACATCACCGGTTTGCTGCTGTGCTGACTTTCCTGCAGGCGTACGTGGTCGACACATGGATGTTGCGTGCCTTCCCTTGCATGTTTTGCAGCGTACGTTAGCGCGGCATATCTTCGCGGTGTGGTGAGGTCTGGTGCACCTGAAGCACCTTCGTTCCCGTTGCAAGGCTTCTTTCTTCTGTTGCATACTAATGCTTCTTCTGCAATCTTCCGTGTAGTGTCCAGTCATCTCACAGAAGATGCATTTTTTCATCGAGGTGCTTTAAAGCGCAGATGTTCTAGTACGCCTCATACTGTGCGGTGACTGGGTAACGTCGTATTTTTCTTCTCGAGTTTCTTCTCTGCTGCGTATATATATGTTTAAAAACTCCATAATTTCTTTCAAACTGCTCGTGCTGTCTCTTGACGCTGAGTCCGGTTCCGTAGTTGCTGGTCTGTTGTCACGTTTTTTTAACTCCTTCATCTTTTTCTCAATCCTCATATCCACCGGTAGCGCAGATTTTACAACAGGAGCTATCACTGTGGCGTAACTACCCATTTCCACTCCTAATGACTGCAATGCTCGTGTGTTCACTTGCAACATTTGGAAGAGTTTCTTAATCCCATCTACACCTTTAGGACTCTTCACTGCTTCCAAATTTGCAAGCTCTTTTATCTAGGTCTCTTTTAAATCATCTTTTCGTCCGAAGGTTTCTTTCAAAAGAGTGACTGCATGCTCGTAATTTTGATCAGAAAACTGCAAACCTTCTATGAGGGACGCAGCCTTCCCGCTCAGACACGCCAGAAGGTAATTAAATTTTTGATTCTTCGGCATGTTCGCTCTGTTATGCACCGATGTCTCGAACTGATGCCAAAACCTTGGCCATGCTGTTTTTTTCCCATCAAACTTGATCATCTCAAGACGTGGCAACTTAACAAGCTCTTGCGTCTCCGAGATTTGGTTAGTACCTTGCACTGAACTTGCCTGTTCTGTGACTATTCTCGTTGTCAGTGGCGTCGCTTGTTCTAACTCGCGTAATCGCTCCTCTATTTTCGTCGTTGCAGCGACGATTTTCATCTCATAATGCAAAACTCTTTCAAATTCTGCCTCCGCGTCGTCTTCTTCAATGAACGGTTCTATCTGTTCGTTAACTTGTCTTAGCGTTTGTGACACGCTCTTCATCTGGTTCAGAAGCGTCATAAGTTGCGCTCGATGGGCGTCTTCTTCTATCTTCGTATCAATTTCGCTCGTAAGCGTCGTCACATTTGCTCGAAGCGTCTTCCGCTTCTTCGATAGGACCTCTTTATTCATGCCTAAAACGTGTTAAAGAGCTCTTGCCTTTTTATGCGCGTCTCCAACAGTCGTCGGTCGTGGTCCTTCTCTCGACGGTTCGTCCTTGAGCCAGACGCCGCTGCTCCGTTCTCCAACCCGTTGTTGCGAATGGGGTTGAAGTTTGTGCGTCTGTCTTCAGATCATCCTGGTCATTAAATTTGTGTGGGGCCGTCTATGTCTTCGAGTGGCGACGTCGTTTTAGCGTTTGTCAGCTTTCAGAGCAGCACTTTCAAAGGTGGCGAAACAAATTTATGAAACGAAACTTTTGGATAGCAGAAAGTTTCTGTATGTTGACTGGCATCCATACTAGCTTTACACAGTGTGGCTCCTTTATAGCCTACTCATTTCATTGGACTTTGGGGTTGTTTTGAAGTGTCTGATTTTAAGTAATTCTACGGAAGAATATTTTGGAAGAACGACATTAGTGACCTGTCCGACTTCTTCAGGTGTAATGGAAAAAACAAGATAAAATACGAAATAACAAAACTACAAGAAATATTATACAGGCAGAGATAGTGCGCACATGTAGGACATCAAAAACTCTTTTTAAAGGAGGCGTGCCGAACGTGTAGGTAAAGGTCTGTAACGCTATGCAGGTTTGTAATTGGTTATCCGACAGCATGCACTGAAATAATCACCCGAAACGTCAAACTTTTTTGACTTTTACAGTAAGCAGTTTTTTCATTGTTATGAATTTCGCGGAGTGTCACAGATCTCGCGATGCGTTATTTGATATTTTTACTGCATTTCACAACCACAACAAAGATGTGATTATATTTTCAACTTTCCTGAATGCTTTTGTCCGTAACCCGCATAAAAATTAGTAATTTATAATGAAACTAGACCCCAGTGAAGGTGAATAATAAAAGAATTACTCATCGAGGTAATCACAGCTAGATCGCTCATCGAGTCACTCAATCAACTAGAGAAATCGATATCAAGCGAAAAGAGGAGTAGGCAAGATACCCCTCCAAGTGTGTAAGCACAACAAATAGGTTCGGCTTGCTATCGAAGATAGTTGTCTCATTTCGCCTATAAACGCAGTTGTGGGTTAGTACTTGTGTGTGTTGCCGACTATTTGTCTGTTTGCGATGTAGCATGAAAGTATACCACTCGTGTTACGTCACAATAACACTCTTAAAGAAATCAGTACTACCTACGTCACCACGCGTTTGCCTTTGGGCAGTGTCTCCGTCACATGTGAAAATTATCACCTCTTTCTAAACTCTGAGTCACAGTAACGTGAATGGCCATCATACCGAACATAATGTACGAAGAGCGATCGGTTGTCGTAGCAAAGCGCCGTCGTAAACAAGTCCCGCATTCAACTGTCACTCAAGAAATGTCTGTAATAGATAACTTACAGACTTATTGCGAGGTATGCCCAAATAATAATAAAGCAATAGAGAAAAAAAGTGTTCTTTTGCCTTCACTGTTTCACTAACTGCTATACAATGATGAGGAATGCATGGCCGAGGCAGCAAACGAATTTGGCTGTGGAGATCGTCTCGTGAGTCGCCATACCACTCACTTTTCAACGGTTGCGCCTTTGGGTGAAGGTCCGAGACAAATCTCAGTCTAGTCTATGTAACCATGTCACGATATCTTGCTCTTTTTTCCAGGAATGGCTGACCAGTCGGAAATGTCCTCCATGTCTTCGGTAGAACCATCTGAGATGTCAGGCATGTCAGGTATGTCGGGCGCACATTGTCTTGTTCTTACAACACTGCCACGTGAGGAATCGAACATAAAATCTCACAATGTCACCGACATCATGGTTTTGGTTTAGGTGATGTTGCAGGAAAATAAAAAAATAGCAGAATATGCTGTTTAAAAAAAAAAGACATTTTGTGACCCACGAAGGCTGCGCCCATACTTCAGCCGTAGCTGCAGTAGCAATCTGAAGTGTTTATTGGGCCTACAAGGAAGAATTATTCATTGCACATAGGTAAGTTAGGCAGATCACTTAGCTAAAGTTCATGATCACACGAAAGCGCAGTAAATCTGAAGTAGAAGGTTTACGCCGACTCCAGTACACCAGCTTAGGATGCAGTACAAATGTGGTAAAAAAGGTCATCAGGCTAAAGGTGGAGCTGCTCTAGCTGGGGCCTGTCGACAGATGAGCGTCCATGTCCGCGTCCCACTACAGCTCCCAGATGCACACACAGGGGGCGTAACTGACTGGGTTGCGTACTAAGTGGTCGACGCGCAGTGGAAAGTGGCAAAAACTGAACTCAAACTTCATCTGGATGCGAACTCAAGCGTGAACAGCCTTTAATCACAGTTGCCAGGGCGGGTGTGCCAAGTACAGTCGAAATTGCAAGTGAAATACATAAAAAACCACAGCAGCATTGTTTTTGCACATTTGACGCCGAGTTTTATGGGTTAAGTTGTTTATCAAAATGAAACTTTTTAAGGCTTTAACAATTTACTCTCACAGTCGTAAAATTGCATATCATTCAGTACGACAGCAAAATAAAGACATGTTTTTCAACTGGCAGACGTTTTTTTCTTATTGAATACACAATGTTCAAATGAATTCGAGCTATAAGGAAATACTTCCATTCCTATGGCTATAGTAAGCTGTAGGCTTATCCTTCACGTGTATTCACTGAAATGTTCTACCAATTCAGCTGAGCACTGGTGTGCCCCCCCCCCCCCCACCGTGGTGGTCTAGTGGCTAAGGTACTCGGATGGTGACCCAAAGGTCGCGGGATCGAATCCCAGCTGCGGCGGCTGCATTTTCAATGGAGGCGAAAATGCCATAGGCCCGAGTGCTCAGCTTTGGGTGCACTTCAAAGAACCCCAGGTGGTCAAAATTTCCGGAGTCCTCCTCTACGGCGTCTCTCAGTCATATGGGGGTTCGGGGAGGGTAAACCCCACATATCAATAAATCAATCAATCAACTGGGGTGCTTGGATTCGCGTCGCAAAATATGCCGCGCAGTTTGATCACCCTTCAAAGATCACGATTAAACTACGTTGTCGTAGTAACTGAAAACAGAAAATTTAACTTGGTGGCAGGTATGTGAATATGTTTGATTGGGCGAGTTGACGATTCATTTTTGTTTCACATTCGAGCGTGATACGTAGACAGGGACAAAAAATACACAGACTTATCTCACTCATATTTTAAACTGAAATTAGTGGAATAGTATCTATTTGAATATTACAGTCAGCCACGTTTGTCAGATATGTGGACGTTTAAGATGCACATTGCATAAAACTAGCGCATCATACGGCTGAAGTCAGATAAAAATGGAGAAATATACATTCGATTTGCTACAAACTGCGCCATTATATTGCTACGGAGAGGAAGAAAAGGAAGAGGTGCGACTGACAGGCGCGCGACTGGGCCAATCAGCCATTGTGTCTCTTGCCTGTAGTTTTTACTCTGCAAATACATCTCGCTCAGAAGCAACCAACCTCGTAACATATTGGTGGAGGTGCTGGGTAACCATCAGGCAACGGAGCTCCGCAGCGGACGTCGCATCGCCCTTCCAGCCATGGCCAATGCTCAGCCCTCCGCGTCAACGTCAGCGTCTCCGACGAACATGGCGTCGCAACCGTACGTTTTCACGCCTCTCAAGGATCCCGGTACATTCTGCGGAACCGATGGCGTCGACGTTGACGATTGGCTGGCCATGTTTGAACGAGTGAGTGTGCCGAACAGATGGGATCCCACACTTCAGTTGGCTAATGTGCTGTTCTATTTGAGAGGCACGGCCAAGGTGTGGTATGAGAACAATGAAGAAGAACTCACAAGCTGGGACCAATGCAAAGCAAAGATGCGGGAGGTGTTTGGCAAAACCGCCAGTCGGAAGATCGCCGCCAAAAAGGAATTGGCCTGCCGTGCCCAATCCCCTACGGAGTCATACCTCGCTTACATTCAAGACGTGCTGGCCCTCTGCCGAAAGGCCGAAAGCGACATGACAGAAGGTGACAAGGTGGGACATGTTCTGAAAGGGATTGCCGACGACGCGTTCAATCTCCTGATGTGCAAGGGCTGTTCCACCGTAGACGCGATCATCAAAGAGTGTCGTCAGTTCGAGCAAGTGAAAAGTCGCCGCATTCTACAAACATTCGCTCGACTCCCAAACACCGCTGCAACATCTACTTGCGAGGACCAGTCAACACCACAACGTGCATCGCCGCCGGGAGACCTTACACGCATTGTTCGTCGTGAACTGGAAGCTATGGCGCCCTCGGCGTTCTATTCGCGCAGTACCGATGCCACTCCTGTTACTGTTCCTCTTGTTCAAGCCATCGTGCGCCGGGAGCTTGAAAACATCGGAGTGCATTCCGTGTGCCATGTCACCGCGCCTAGAGTCAGCGAACGCCCTTTCGTGATGCCCTTCTCCGACCGACGGTCTTCTCCACGTACTCGCAACCCGGCTGAGTGGCGAACTGCAGATGACCGCCCTATATGTTTCAACTGCCACCGCGTTGGACATATTGCCCGTTACTGCCGCAACACATGGTCCTCGGCACATCGCGCAACGACCAATATGACCCGTTTCGACGATACCGCCCGCACCTTTCCACCTGCCGAAGAGCCCAATGCCATTGACCATTCTCGGAACACTTGGTACAGCCGCTCGCCTTCACCACGTGGGCACCAGTCTCGATCGCCGCAAACACGTCGCCCATCGTCCCGTTCGCCGCAGCCACGGCGCTTCTCGTCCCCCGTGGCTTCCGGCCGCGTTGTCTCGGAAAACTGAGAAATGCAGCCCCCGGAGGTGGTGCTGCATTGACGACTTCCGCAGCAAATCCTCTTTCCGTTCCCACCAGACGAAGTGTAATAGACGTTAAAGTAGACGGCGAACCTGTACAAGCACTTGTCGACACCGGCGCAAGCATTTCGGTCATGAGTTCAAGCCTACGCACACGTTTAAAGAAAGTTCTGACACCAGCGGCTGCACAAATGCTCCGTGTGGCCGATGGCGGCACGCCGATGGTTCTCGGTCTGTGCACTGCCCGCTTACGTATAAAGGACCACACTACTTCTGTCATTTTAGCCGTGATTGACCACTGCCCTTATGACATTATCCTAGGCCTGGACTTCTTGTCGAATCATTCTGCTCTGATCGATTGTGCTACAGGCGTTCTTCAGCTAGAGTTGCCTCAGATAGTCGCTGACCCCCCCACTGCCCCGCCGCGCCTGTGCTCTCTTCAGGATGTGCGGCTGTCAGCTCAGGCAGCCACCTTCGTCGTTTTGACCGCACAGCCCCAAGTTCCCGATGGTCAATATGTCCTCCTTCCTCTCGCCGACGTCCTCTTGAGCCGCAACATTGCCATTCCCCATACGCTTGTGACTGTTACTGACAATTGTACCTCGCTTCCACTTCTCAATTTCAGCTTGTGCCCTCAAGTGCTTCCTCGTGGCATGTTCTTGGCCAGCGTATCTAATGCTGACGAATTCGAAATAGCAGCGCTCACCACCGAGATTGATTTACTTCAGTCTCCAGTAGCGAACAGCACCTGTTCTCGGCCAGATCGTTTCTCGAAGATGATTGCACCCGACCTCAACCCTGCGCAAGCCAATGACATCCATCGCCTTCTCGCGTCATATACCGACATTTTTTCTTTCGACGACAGACCTCTAGGGCAAACATCCACTGTTCAGCACCGTATAAATACTGGTGACGCCAGTCCTATTCGCCGACGCCCCTATCGTGTCTCCCCCACTGAGCGTAGAGTTATCCAAGCAGAAGTGGACAAAATGCTCAACAAAGGTGTCATAGAACCATCAAGTAGTCCTTGGGCCTCCCCTGTCGTCCTTGTGAAGAAAAAAGATGGTACCTGGCGCTTCTGCGTTGACTATCGCCACCTAAACAAGATCACACGAAAAGACGTGTACCCGCTACCACGCATCGATGACGCGTTGGACTGCCTACACGGGGCTACATACTTCTCGTCTATAGATCTCCGGTCCGGCTACTGGCAGATTTCTGTCGATGAAATGGACCGCGAGAAGACGGCCTTCATTACACCAGATAGTTTATACCAGTTTAAGGTCATGCCTTTTGGACTATGTAACGCCCCTGCCACATTCGAACGAATGATGGACTCTCTCCTGCGTGGTTACAAGTGGTCTACTTGTCTTTGTTACCTAGACGATGTGATAGTCTTTTCATCTACTTTCGATAGCCACCTGACCCGTCTCGCTGCAATTCTCGCAGTCTTCAGAACAGCTGGGCTACAACTCAATTCCAAGAAGTGTCAATTTGGTCACCGTCAGATTGCCATTCTGGGCCATATTGTAAACGCCGATGGTGTCCAACCAGATCCCGAAAAGATCCGCGTCGTCCGTAGCTTTCCAGTGCCCCGTTCTACATCCGACGTCCGTAGCTTCGTCGGCTTATGTTCCTACTTTCGCCGTTTTGTGAAAAACTTCGCTGACGTTGCCCGGCCACTGACAGATTTGCTGAAGAAGGATACCACATTCTCATGGGGCCCTGAGCAGGCTCAAGCGTTCGCCGCTCTCATCGGCTACCTAACTACGCCCCCCATACTTGCCCACTTTAATCCTTCTGCTGCCACAGAGGTTCGCACCGACGCCAGTGGCCACGGTATCGGCGCAGTTCTCGCTCAGCGGCACCACGGTAGACAGTGCGTGATAGCTTACGCCAGTCGCCTGCTTTCTCCCCAGGAGATGAATTATTCCATCACCGAGAGAGAGTGTCTAGCTTTAGTTTGGGCCGTCGCCAAGTTTCGGCCATATTTATATGGTCGCATTTTCACTGTCGTTACGGACCACCACGCCCTCTGTTGGCTGACTTCTCTGAAGGACCCGACTGGACGTCTGGCTCGCTGGGCTCTGAGGCTTCAGGAATTTTCGTTTAGCGTCAGCTACAAGTCTGGCCGTTTGCACAAGGACGCAGACTGTCTTTCTCGATATCCGGTAGATCCTCCTGATCCCGTTGCGCCTGACCTGGAGAGCAGAGTAATGACGTTTACAGACGTCAGCGATATGCGCATCGAACAACGACGGGATGAGTCATTGCGCACTATCATCGACGCCATCCAGTCTGACAGCCATGACGCTGAATCCCGTATGTTCGTGCTGCATGACGGCATCCTCTACCGCCGCAACGTCACCACTGAAGGCCCTGAGCTTCTGCTTGTCATCCCTCGTCATCTACGGCCTGCCATACTTCAACAACTTCACGACGCACCAACAGCGGGACACCTCGGCGTTTCCCGCACATACGACCGCGTGCGACGTCGATTTTTCTGGCCTGGATTGTACCGCAGCGTACGTCGATATGTCAGTGTGTGGTACTGTTTATGTAATAACAACGCTAATACACAGTATTCACAAACTGGACAAGAAATGACCATATCCTTTTGCGACAGACATCATTGTACCCCAAGAATGTGCCGAATATACGAAATTTGATACTAAAGTTCTAGAGAAAAAGTTTTATGTGAGTTGGACTGTTCGAAAACATTGCCAGAAATTTTAAAGTTAATAAATATAATGGAAATGTACATAATTATCTCGTTAATTCAAACTCATTTGTGACGTATTTCTTCATTTAATCGAATTCAAGGACGCGCTCCAATTACATGCGACAAATATCAGCTGAGAGTGAGCATTTCTGAAAAGGTTAAAAAGTGTTTGCAAATTTCTACCGAAGCACTCCACCTCGTAGAACTCATTGGACGTGGTACGGTCTTAATTGAAGCCATTACTCACACATAACTTAAGTCACCCATAAGTCACCCATAATTGATATTGATATATCCCCCATAAGTCAATCGTAAGTGATATAAATGAAGTATGGGTGACCACAACGCTTTATTGACCATTAGATTTGTTCGTGGTCTATCCCTTGGAAACAGCACACAGAAACGGCAAAATTAAGTCACACCCCTAAAGAAAGGTGCTGTGTCGCAAAGGGTTATAGAGATTTGCTATTGTTATTCATTCGTTGTACTCATGGCATTAGGCGACAGTTGCACAAAAAGAGAAACTGTGCTCAACTTACACCGTATTGTGCTTAAGCAGATGTCTTCATTGGGAATTATTGACTGCCCATCCATGTAATGGGGCACGCCAAGTTGGCACATTTGGTGAATGTGACATAATATAAAGGTTTTCTGCACTCTACACTGTCAAAGTCGAAATCCGGTGGCAAAAATATCTTGAGTTCTCACCATGCACGCAATGACTGGATATCACTTATTTATCATTACATGTGAGCCTCACTGTTGATTCAACTGAAACGGCTGTGCTGTGAAAGTCTAATGAAACGAATAGAAATCCAAGCCAAGGAAGCTATCGGGACGTTATTAGTCTTTGAAGTGTATAATGGTGATCTTGAAATAAATGTGAAGAAACAGAAGCGGACGAAAATGCGACCGTCCACAGGTAGGAATCGATACTGTAATCTTTTAGAGCTTGATGCTAAGCTCCCACCTTGTAGAAAAGACCGCGTGCCACGTAACGCCAACTGACAAAAGAGATTATTCCACACTAACCTTCACGCCAAAAAAAAGCACTAGCTCATGATTACATGTACATGATTACTTGTGCTATGTATAACTGCCGCAAGACAGTGGAATACAATAAACGACATTAGATCGACAATTCGTGAAATAATTGACATGCTTGACACTACAACTTTTCTTCACAAGACCTGCCTTCATTCTGCTTTGTAATTCAATTCTAGAGCACATTTGCTGCAGTTTTCCACGTGCGGAAAACACAACGTCGGGGTTGATTTTTTTTGCACATTTTTTATCTTATGCGAAAACTCGTGCACATATGGGACTACCGCAAACTTACGTCGTTTATCTGCCTCCTTTAAAGGGCATCCCTTCCCTTTGTTCATACGCAGTACCTTCTGAGCGGCGAAAATGAGGACATTGGACGGAAAGCCTGCCTGTCGCAAGCTAGTTATTTGATTAGAAAATACACGCGCCATTTTGTGGAAACATGATTTCGTTACAGCTGAATTGAGAAGAAAGGTTGGGGTGTCAAGCATGTCGATTCCTTCATCAATTGTCGATCTAATGTCGTTTATTGTATTCCACTGTCTAGCGGCAGCTTATACATTGGGCAGACTGGGCGCTGCTTGAATATTCGCTTGCGAGAACTCTACAAGGCGGTGAAATCAGCCCGGGTTTACATTTGTCCGCCAATTGCAAAAAGTGTCTCTGCGTACTTGAATTTTCGCGCACATCTGTCTTATACAGCCATCATGACATGAAAACTAGAGAGATTGCGGAAGCCTTTTTAATTAAAAAGATATTGATTGTTGTGTCAGTTCACCGTCTATATAACTGATAGATTGTGAAATATTGTTTCTGGACGACACCTGATCATGGTGGAACCATCTCCCCAGTTGTTTCCCTTTCTCATCTTTCTGGTGTATAATTTCTTCTCTGAATAAATTGAGTTTCAGTCTGCGCTTGTTTGTCTCTTCTCTTGTGTCCCGTTGGTTTGTGCTTCTAATTAATCCATTATGAATTTGTACCAACTAGCCTGCCTGTCAACCCGACTGCATTATCAGAAAGTTGCACGTTGGATACCTGTAGGTGCAAAGTTGATTTTCATCCAGTTTAATTTCTTGACATGTACACATTTAATACTGCAATACATTTAGAGTACTATATAACGTCCCCGATACATTTCTTGGCGCCATTGGCGATTGGTTTTTCAGTAAGCTTTTATTTAACAAAGAAATGGACTCTTGAAAGGCGCTAACAGAAAACTACTGCAATGATCTACTACACTGCGTTGAGAAAAAAAATCAGCAGAAGCAAACAGACACACTCACGTTGGGCGATATAGCTAAATCACAATGAAGTTTTTTTTCAGAGTTGTCAATCTTTCTCTATGTACAGAGCTATACGCGTAAGCACATTGTGCGGGAAAATGAAATAAAAGATTGCCACTACTCAATACAATTTAAAATTAAATCCGGTTAATCGGAAATGTTTGGTGATGCTTTTGCTTTGGAGTTGACTCAAAAAATAGGAGTGCATAATTACAATGAATATTTGGGGAGTAGTTTATGAGCTGGGTAATATGAGCGAATACAATTTTTAGTTTTCGTGAACTGTTATCAAGACCGTATGGTTGGAGCTAGGGACAGTGAAAGCATATGTTGATGTTAACCATTGTATAGCAGCAAAATTAATGTGGGGCATATGTTTTGCTTTGACATGTTTAGCAACGTTCTGTCTCGTGATTGATTCCTCACTCGCTGTTCGTTTTTTTATTTACTACGACGTCGACTGCTTAACTCTTCGTGTTTGAGAGACTTTTAGGGTTTTTCAAAATTAAATAAACAAAATTTAAATGCGAAACCAAAACTATTATCTAAGCAGACGGCGCCTGGATCGTATAACATTGTATGCAGCAAAAGGTAGTCGCAGTGAGCTGGTACTAACAACGCTTTTTTTTTTCGTTTTCACAGACACGAGTACGACGGATAAGCAAGGAGGCGGTAGGTTCATACATCTCAAATATCTTATGATATCATATTACCGGATTACGCTATACTTCCCTATCGTAAGTGTTGTTGATGTATACATGAACGTAACTATAAATAACTCCGCATCTCTTACCTCGACTGAATATCCTAAAAACGACCCTAATAAAACACATTCTTGCCAGTTACATGCTATAGTTTTCCCTGCATCGTCCCATGTTCCCGTCGTCTTTTATAAGTGCTGGTCGGAAAACAGTACAGGCGTCACCTGAGCTTCAATACAACAAAAAAAGTGGGTTATACCTTCTGCGCTGCCACACCCGTTGGCGCTCTGTAGTCGATTGGGCTACTGTCACAACTGGCAACAATAATGATTGCTTCAGAGATAGGTCGCGTTATAGGTGTTCTTTTGATTCATTGGTACAGGATGAAATAGGGAATAGGAAAAAGGGAGCACACACGGACAACGCTTTGTGGTTTTTTGCCTTCCGTCTCCAATTTGCCGCTGCGCAGATAATTCGAAGTGAAACAAGATCTGGCTTTCTGAATCGTTATCAGTGGTCGGGCTCTGCCTTGCAGGAAATTAACTAGACCACCTATGATAGGAACAGCCTCATTTACTTCTTCGCGGAGTCTTCATCGATTGAAGTTCAGAAGTTCGTGGCCTCATGGTCAGGCGCAATATCAAGGCGTGGCCGGATAAGCGTGTCAGTGAATCGCGACCATCGAAACGCTCATATGGGCAAAGCCAGCTGGCACACCAAAAGAATGCTTGGCGCCCAAATCACTAAAAAAGCTAACGCAATCGAGTGCGTGATCAAGGCGCTGCGAAAGTGTTACGAAGAGCGGCAGTGGTTGCAGCTTGGCCACATGACACCCTGACAGTCCAAAATACTCAGCGAACAGGCAGTGCCTTTGCACACTCCGACAATTCTTGCAGTTCAATAGAACTTATGAGGGAGCGTCATTTATTTCTCAAATATGGGTTAATTTAGGCCTGCATGAACCATAAATTGACGGCGACGAAGTGAGCAGTGGAGAAAACATGGTAGGTGTAACATTAAGGGACAAGAAGACAGCAGTGCGTATAATGTAACAAACGGGTGTTAATGACATGATAGTCGGAATTAACAAAAAAATGTTCATGACCAGCGCAGGTAGCGTGAAGGCAAGATAACCGCTGGTAATTGAGCATTATAGACTGGATTCCAAGAGAATGCAAGCGTTTGAGCGGGAGACACAGTTAGGTGGACAGATGAGACTAGGAAGTTTGCGGGTATAAAGTTGTAGTAGCAAGCACAGGACCGAGTGGATTGGTGGAACGCAAGAGAAGCATTTGTTCTGCAGTGGGCGTAGCCTGGCTGATGATGATGATGTTGATGATGATGATGAATGAGAACGCATTCATGAACCAGACTGGCTGTAATTCTTCCATGTTCAGCCGATTAGTGGTGCTATTACTTTAGTCGTGCCGGCAGTCCGCGTTCGTACTTTAGCCTTGTAGTTTTATGAGACTATAGGTTATTCCCGTAGCTTTTGTTTGTGCTTGGAGTCTCTGAAACCTGTGTTGTCAATTCCAGTCTGCATCAATGGAAGTAGACGAGCTTATGAGGCCACAGAAGTAATTGTGTCTTTCTTCAGAACCTGCCTATACAGTTTGTAGAAAATAAAGAATCGAACAACACTACCTGTGAAATACGCGCTGTGGTGAAGAAGCCACTTTTTAAGACTATTAAGTGAAGAGGTCCTGCCACACATTCTAGGCATGGTCAAAAAGCGCCACCAATCGGCAGTTGAGGCTCCCGAGAACACGCGAGCCAAATGATATTGCGCAGTATGTGGCCTGGAGTTGCGATAAGTTCTCAAATACAGCTAAAAAATTCTTTCTCTTTTCTCGAGAAAAGACGCTACAGGCTTGAGAATAGCTGCATCACAAGCCCTTTTCCCGCAATTGGTTGGCTTGTGCATGACGCGCACAGGAGTTACTGGGGCCGCTGCGAGAGGTCATGGCCTGTCAGCGCGTACCCGCGTGATCACACTGAAAAGCCGTGAGTTTGAAGACACAAAACAGACAGAAAAAGTGCTCAATGTCAAGAGGCGCACAAGATACACTCTTCCCCAGTTCCATCTTTTCCTGATAATCTCCCAGTGCTGTCTTCAGGACGAGAGAGGAGGGAATGTAACTGCAGCGTGTGACAAATATTTGTAACTCCGCTCGTACTGGACGAAATCTAAAAACATTTGGGGCACTCAATCTAGGAGGTGATAAGCTTCTTTATTGTACAAACTCTATGGCTGCTCAAAAAACTGCTGCAGGGCCCCTTTTCTAAGCGTTTATTGACGTTGGTTTTGAAAACATGTCGGATTCCACGTTTTTGCTTTGTTTGATGCGTGCTACTAGCCGATGTAATATTCCGAAATGTTGATTGACTCCGAAGTTTATAAATTCATCATCTACGCACTGCACAAATTTGTGGTTTATTGCTAATACGCTACGACTTTTACGAACTGTAGGCTATCTCGAAAAGAGAGATCCCATCGTTACGATACCCATATTGGTGTTCCGCTGTGTCTATAGATTGTCATTCACGGCAACTTCTACTCTTTTACAGCCCAAAGGTAAGTGCAGCATCCTTCTCTTATTTTTGGTTTTTCGCCATTAAGCAGGTTTTTTTATTTGAAGAACCGGGGAGGGGGATAAAGTTGTTTTCCAATGCTACAACGTGGTAGTGGGGTGATGGTACAGAAGATGATCAATAAATTTTATAAGATAAGTGTCAACCTGTGAAATTATCATGATGATGGGCTGGTACAGTACGCACGGATTGAAAAGCGACATCATTTTTGTTTGTATGAGAATTGTTATGAGTAATCACTCGAAATCACCACTTCGGGTCGGTGTAAGTCTTTCTTGTGAAGGTAACGTTGGTTGCGCTGATAGCGCACGAAGTGTGCTTGTACAGTTTCAGCACGAGAGGCATGTAATATTCTGTGGACATGGTTTTAGGTGAATTTCCCTTACACTAATGTAAAAAAATGTTCCTCAATTGAAAAATATTGAGTTTGGGAGCATGTACTTATATTATAGACTACATTTCCCCCACTATCATCGAGTACGTCGGATTATGCCATTCTTTTTCGCAGAGACATTCGGCGATATTGGTTCGCCGTTTGCTGTGTTTTGCTTCTCATTCTGCTCCTCGGGATGGTGCTTCTGTCCTCTTCCGACAGCTCGACTGGTGAGCAAGCCATTGTCTTCTTTACAAAGTGGTGCCGATTGTTATTTTCAGGCTCAACACGATGCTCCCGAGACTAGTTTTGTTTGACTAATTCGCGAGGAGAAAATTTCTGGCTACATTTGCAGTAGGTCGGGTTTTCAACCTGGCATTTAAAAATTTGCAGCTGTTTGTTGTGGAGGGCACCCCTAAGAGACCTTACAAATGTAGCGCTTGATTGTGTACCACTACGTTTCTAATTGGAAAGAAATTATATCGAAAGAACAGGCGCATTCCCGCCATCGCTGTAGTGTTCCGTATAAAAACCGGATTGATAACATGGCCTCACACGTCGTAGTTTCTATGCATGAGTAAAAACACACGACAAGATGTCTGCGAATACTGCTCAAGAAGATATGAAGCGCGCTGGGAGCTTCTGTGAAGTAATTTGTCCTTGGAAAAAAAACTGCAAAGGGTGTACGGAGAACACGCGCTATTGGCAGACAATGCGCACCATGACCGAGCAGTTATAGTCGGTTGCGTATCTTAAGATACGCGTGGTATACTAACCTTCATAAAGTCATGTTGGGAGATACGGTGGCAGTAGGGTATGACTATAGTGCATTTTATAGTTCGGCTGTGTGACGGCGACTGCAGAAGCACCGAACAATGCAGCAGTCGTACCTTGCTTGCATCCTATATCCCACTACCTGCTGAAGGTAGGCAGCAGAGTCGACATGCTGGTCGCGTTTTCTGCACCTGAGTGTCTTCAGGATCTAAGTGGCTGAGTAAATAGGAAAAAACAAATAATGAGCTAACGTCTGTAGGGCAGCGTGAAGGAAGCCCAACCATCTGTGGGGCTTCCTTCACGCTGCCCTACGGACGTTTTACACAATTCACGCGCAATGTGATCGGTTCTATAACTTGTCTTAAGGTCGAACGCATATTGGACAGACTGGCTGGTGCTTAAAGGAAAGTCTCAAGAACGCTATCAGAACGCCCAACAGATCCTTTAGGGTTACATTGCTGTGCTTGTAGCTGCGTTATACGCCTCGAAGGTATGATAGTTTGGAGCCTCTCATCAGACAAGATCACTATAATCGGTTGCAACTTTAGAACAGCACTTCCTCCTCAAAGGCCGATGCACCCAAGCCTGCTCCATTGAGCATGTTCTACAGACTTGCGTCATGGGACGGACGGTTGTTGTTACCACCTGCAGAGAATGTTGCAGAGAGCAAGAGTGGGGCTATTCCCTTAGTCGCTGAGGTGGTCGGCTTCCGCGCTTTTGTCGTCTTGACTTGCCCGACTTTTTAAGTGGTATAGATTAGGCAAGAAAGCGGTAAACATAGAAAAACAGGAAGAAGCCACTACCACTGACCGAGAAAGAAAACCAGTTTCTCGATCTGTAGTTAGATAAGTAAGCGTTTGTAATGAATGGATGAAAATAGCAAGAAATTGTTGAACAGTTTTTTTATTTTCGTGTATATGCTGTATGCTTCATGAAGTGCGTCAAATAATCAGCTGGTAGCGCTAGTGTGTGTTCCCATTCCGTTCCCGTCTTGCGCCCTTATAAATGCGAGTGCATCTTTAAGTTGGGCTATGCCAGGCGTTCACGGTGTCCGTGCGCCGGAAGGTGTTATCTCTCCGCTCTCATTGCTTTCCCATAGCAACAACTGCGGACGTGTGCACTTATCTTCACCCCTAGAAACCGAAGAATGTGATGCGAGAGAGTGTAGGAGGGCGTAGGTGCAGTGCTTCGCCGCCCAATCTCTCGCCGTTCGCTCTCTCACTTGCCTGCGCCCCACTGTCCCGTGCGGTCGCGCCTTACTCTATACCGTTCGCTGGCTGGGTGCCTCTCAAGAACATCCGGAAACGCGTGAACACGCCACTCAGAAACACCAACGCCGAGCCGAGAATGCTGGCGCCCAACTTTCCCGCCCACTAGTTCCTCTCTCTCGACGGATGGCTGGATGGGTCTCTCTCAAGACGATGGCAGAAGTCGGTGAAGATAATGACGCTAATGCTGCACTCTCTTGGCGCAAGAAATGCGTTCGTATTTCCTCACGATTCCTTTCGAACAGGTAGGGTCATTTTTTTTTTCGTTTCAACGTTTTATACTTCGCGTGGGTGAGTCCTTTTTCTCTAGATTTTCGTTTCATTGAAGACACTAGGAATTGGTATGGCGACTGTCTAACTCCCTTTGCTCTTTATTTTTTGCTTAAGAAACGACCGACGATAACGGCGGAGAGAACGATGACAAGTCTCACTACGCTGTAGATCCATCTGGCGGCGGAAAAACCCCTCCTGTGAGTAACAGTCACCCTTGCGTTGGTCGCAAGCTTAACTCGTAAAAAACTAGTGGTGCTAACAATGAAGAAAGCGTATAGCCGAGTAGCCTCGTTGTTTATATTTTTATTCTTTTTTGATTTATCTCCGTTTTTTATTTTTTGCTTGTTTATTGTATTTATTTCTGTTGTATCTATTTTTTTTGTCAGGTGGTTTACCTGTCTGTTTTTGTTGGCTTTCTGTCTTTCGTGCCCTCTCTGTTTCTACATATTTCTCTCTCCTTTCTTCATGTCGTGTTTCGTTTATCTATCTTCCTCTCTTTTATTTACTTCTATTTCTTCTGCTTGTTTTTATGTTGAGCTTTACTTTGTCCTCTTCTTTTTTCCCTCTTCGTTCCCCTCACATCTAAAGGGTACAGCCACATCAATCCATCCATCCATCGGTTTAGAGCGCGAGAACAGAGCGACAACAAAGAGACAAGAAGGACACGAGTACTCGTGTCCCTCTTGTCTCTTTGTTGTCGTTCTGTTCTCGTGCTATAACTATCATCATGTCATAACAACTAGCCCAATATGCCACGCTTCAACTCAGCAACGTTGGTGTGGGAGCACGAGCTCCCCACTAGCGCATGTCGCCTCGACAAGCAGACGCTTTTAACCCTGTAATATCCTTGATCAATTTTGCCTTCAGGAAAATTGCGAGAAAACGCTGAACGTTTTCATTCTTCTTGTGCAGTGCATTTTAGAAAATATATGAGTGGAATTTAGTTTGAAGCATAAATATAATTAGCATAAATTGAAATAGTTGCTACTCTATTATATGTAAGTGACTGTACCTTTTTCATAACACGTGAAATTTGCAATAGCTGCTTATTGTGACACCTATGGTAGCTTTTAGTAGCTTTATTGAGGTATTTTATTCAATGTATGAAACATGATACAATTGGCATTATAAGGCCTAATAGGTAATGCTCCTTGTTAGCAAGCTTGTTTAAACTCTTTGCTACTTTTCCCAACGCTGATGATTCTCTAGAAAATTGGTTTTATGATTGCGGTGTCGTCGACATCAATGGCACGTCTTCTCAGTTTGAAATTATTCCTGTCTAATCACCGTTAGGCTCATCGCATCGAAATTAACGCAGTAACTGAATGGCAGTTGCATTGTTTTCTGCCAATGATAATGACATTAAAAAATGCAACTATCACTCAGCTTATCGTTGTAGTCGTGCGCAATTCTGCCGTTTTTTTTTTTACGGGCAGAAGCAAACAGAAAATCTAGAAACGACAGGCAGGCTGCCCCTGGCAGGAGAGAAAAGAAAGAGCCACAGTTGGGGCGTGACAACCAAGCCTCGCTTTCTAGTGCATCTACAATGATATAAGCTTGCACAAATAATGAGCACTGCGCTCAAAGTGCGCACGCCTGCACCCCTCCAAAAAACAAAAAAAAACACGGGGCACTACCAGCGCGTCAGAATCGGGTGCTGTATAAACATACTGAACAATAGGGCAAGTGCTGATGAAAACATAATATCACCCAAACACAAGAACGCTCTCACACTTCAACTCACTCACACGCCCCCACACTGACTGTGGAAGACGCTGTATGGCCAGACACCCGTGTCCCATTAATAATGAAGATCTAGGGCTACCTTTCTGGGGCAAGGTAGCACTTGACTATATCGGCTCTAGCGAGTACATTCTTGCTAGATGGAGGATGCTTACACGCAGAACACGACACTATACAGTTTCATCATCCCGCTAGGATGACGAGTGAAAGCCTGCACAGGATTTTTGATTGTTCTGCGAGGTCGAGCGCGTTCATCGCTCATGTTTCGGCAAACGCTGTCGAGGACACTGATCACAAGAAAAAATCGCCGAAAGGGCACAAGGTAATGAGAAGCACATGAGATCATAAACTGCCAAATAATACAAAGGGATGCACCATGATAAACGCGATGACGCAGCGCGACATCTTGAAGCAAGGGGAAAATTTCATATACAGATCCCCTTAGACGGCATCCACAGGAATGTGTGCATGAATATTGTTTACCGTGCGCACACGCCATGGATATGTGCTTACAAGGTTTGGTGCCAGTTGGCACCATGCATTTCCTGGTTTGTTTCAGCTGTAGCTTCCTCGAGCGTCCATGGTGTGCTATAGATGGGCTCTGCACACACGGCACAAGCGCGTACGAGTAAATGCGTCAGTATGCACCACAATATACGCCCATCCGCGAGCAGTGTTTGAGGCACTGTAGATGAATTTTTGAGTCATCTCTGTCTCTCTGACCGAGCGCGAGATGTGGGGACTTCGGCACTCGAAACTATATAAATGACTCGAAGCTTCACGGCGTGCAGAGCCGTGGTGGTTCTACAAAGGTTGATCCATCGACGACGACTTCTGGAGGAGGCCACAAGCCTGGCGGGAAGACGACTTCTGGGGGAGGTCACAAGCCTGGCGAGAAGACGACCTCTGGGCATGCTCCAACCCATGGTGGAAAGACCATAAGACCCGGACCTATCGTGAGAAATCCAGGCACACCGGAGCCCGGTCACCATACCAGTGTTGCCCCCAGAGGACCGACCCATAAACCTACGACTACTACCCCACCTCCAGTCATCGGTTTGTATCTGTCCGGACATTGTACAGCAAGCAAGGTTTTCTGACGCTGTGGGGACGAGTATACAAAGTAGCATAAACGCGTCCTCGAAAAAACAATGATACATTCTTTAGACTGTCTAAAACATATTTAAATAATCTATGGTCTGTCTAAATCAACTTTTGTAAGGACAGATGCAAAAAAAAGTGGGGACCCGAGAACTTTTTCATAACAAGATGTAAAAGGGCGCTTTTTATGTACCTATGTTTTTGCGTCTTTATGTGTTATACCGCCGAAGAAATATCAAAGCATCCTCCTGTAGCATTTTGAGGCAAATGAACTACGTAATCGCTGGTAGATGATGGACTCTGGTGTTATGCGCATTGTAGTTTCTGTAAACACTTGTTCCCGAGCTTCCTGTCCCTCTCTTGCATCCCATTCCCCATTCAGGTGTAGTGTAAAAACTTGAAGATATTCTCGTGAGTCTTCCCGTATCTCTCGCATTTCATATTTCTCTATTTTGCTTGCACTGTATATAACTGATGCCATGAACAACATATAATTTTATCCTTAAGAACAAGCCTATTTTCTAATGTTCAAGGGCCCTCCACCACCCCACGTTGAAAGACGAGGGGGTGGTTTTCTCCTTTTTTTCGCTAATGTTCACACAAACAATGCATCCTCCTCACCCCTTACTTCTTAAAAGCAAGTGAACAATGTCAGCAATATGCGCTATAGCCTATCAAGTTTTAAAGCTTCAACCTCTTTTCTCCTCTTTATCCCTTCCCCAGTGCAGGGTAGCAAACCGGATGTGCGTCTGGTTAACCTCCCTGCCTTTCCTTGTATCTTTATCTCTCTCTCTCTCTCTCGGCTAGGTGCTGTTAACACCGCTTGCGCAGTTTTAAACAAACCAAATGAAGTGTTAATCGATCCATCTATCGGGCACGATATTCGTGCGAGAAAAGAAAGAACAGATGAACGACTGCTTAGCGAAATAGTGTAGGAGACAAAGACACTTTATATTTCACGTATATGAACCAATCGAGAGCATGTACGCTATAAACGTCACGGGAACTGCTGTCTGCGTCACAGAAGTGCACAAGAAGGATAATAAATATCAGGAGAGAATAATGCACTTGCTTATTTTTTGTATTTTGGCAGCCGGGTTAGTGGTCCTTTAACGGAACCCTCAACACTGCTTCAACTAGCTATAGAATAGATTTGCTACAGGCACTCGTGAATTCACCTTGCCTCGTGAATTCACTGCTGTAAAATGTTTTAGAATGCGCCCCCAACAAGCGGAGTTAGAGTTATCGCATGCTGCAATTGCATTCTCTCTTCTCTCGCCCCAATGAAAGCGCTGGAAGCTAAGCAGGGAGGGATGGCATGGAGAAAGCAGGCATGTCGCGCGCGCCTCACGACTATGAGCACTTTTTTCTTTTTTTTCTTTCAATACGCGGCTTCTCAGTGGGATGGCAGGCGTGTGTGTGAACAAGTCGCGGCCTCCCGCGGCGATCTCTGTAACGACTGAGCGCGCCATGTTTAATTCAGCCAATTGCTCAACCAACGGCTGTGACGCGTGAATAATGAGCATCTTCCGTCATTTGTCAAGAGAAGAGAAAGCAATTCTTTGAATTTGAGAATTCAAAAGGAGTTCCAGATTGCGTGCTCCGCTATATTACGCTGGCGTGTATTCTGGTAGACTTGATGCCTTCAGGTATTAGAGAAAGATTATTGGTGAGCTGCCAGTTTGTGATATGATTACTTGCCACGTGACGCCCACTGGCTGACAAAGTGTGTTCTACCCTCAACGTCGTGGCTACTAGTGGCACTGGAATTTTTTAGAGTTGAATGTACCTATATGCCCCATGATGTGGACGGGGTATGCCTGCCGCTGTAGCTCAGGTGGTAGAGTGTTACAAATTACTTGCCAGCGCAAGGAATTTTTCCTTCTGCTTTTCTTTCTGCCGGTTTAGATTACATTTACTAGATGTAACATTCCGCATACTATATTTAAACTTTTGTCTATTAGTTCTTGCTAATATTGAGTCTGACAGACACGATTCGTAAAATTTCCCCTTCTGTCCTTTAACCCGAAAAGGTTTACTTCAAACACGGGTCTGTGTGTTCACGGAGGTTGATGTTGCTGAGATATCTCTGACATGTTGGCAAGCCGCTTTCGCTAGGAATACGTCAAATGTTGGGACCAGCAGACTTTTGCTCTCACGAGATGTTTTATCATGAGACATTTTTGTGGTCCACAGTCCTTCATTGTTGCGCTTAATGGTAATATGGCCCCCACTTTCAATCATAGTACTATTTTGTTTCGGTGCGCATTTGCACATTTCAGCTAATAGAACTTTCAGAATTGTTCTTGCCCCACCGCGGTGGTCTAGTGGCTAAGGTACTCGGCAGCTGACCCGCAGGTCGCGGGTTCGAATCCCAGCTGCGGCGGCTGCGTTTCCGATGGAGGCGGAAACGTTGTAGGCCCGCGCGCTCAGATTTGGGTGCACGTTAAAGAACCCCAGGTAGTCGAAATTTCCGGAGCCCTCACTACGTTAAACCCCAAACATCAAATTGTTCTTGTAGAAGTAGGGACACGAATTTTGGTGCATTGTTTTAAATGAGAAGCCCAGTGTCGCAAACTCTAAAAAGAGTACCGTTACACTTAACAATACACACATACATACATACATACATACATACATACATACATACATACATACATACATACATACATACATACATACATACATACATACATACATATAAAAACTTTAATAGAACAATGTATTGAATATATTCTGACTACTGTTAACCTAAACTATTGATTTCGATTTTGGTAAGGATGCGGTGGCTTTGAACTGACATGTTAACAGAAGTCTGACGTCATTAAAATACTGCAACTCACCACACACTAGCAATAGTTGTCATGTTGCTGTCAGTCACAGGTGATTCACCTAAGCAACGATGAGTTGATTGCCATCCGGAGACCCTGACAGCAATTTAGGCGATTCGGGCGTCATTCAGGGCGCAGACTTCGAAGCCTAGTTAACTGTCCTTACTTGTGATAATGTACGTTGAGATAGGGCATGGTTGCAGATGTTTGCAGGAGAAACCTTTGGAGTAAATGTTTGATACGTGTTGTCCCTCTCAGTTGTGTGGGGGAGAGTGTTGATAGTGCACACAATGGAAATGAAACTGCCCTTTTTGAGATAGCTCCAAACCATGTTAGTACTTGTTTAATGTGATGTCTGATGGTCCACGCATCTTGTAAACCAGAGGGTATTTCCGTTGAAGTGAGCTAAAGTTGCACGTAGTTGAAGCCTTTGAGCTTCCAAAGACGGGCACGGACATACATGTTCCCCAAAGCCGTCAGTGCACTAGATGGTATAGCCAGAACGTTCTCATGCATGTCAAAGCATATCAGTACTCTTCTATTGCGATGTCCCATGGTCCGCGCATCTTGTCAACTGTGAGGGCATTTTCGGTGAAGTAAGCTAAAGTTGCATGCTGTTCAAGTCTTTGATCTTCCAAAGAGGGGCACTAACATCCATGTTCCCCAAAGCCGTCAGTGCACTAGATGGTATCGGCCGTAAAACGCTTGCTTGCTTGCTTCTATGAATATGCATGGGCGAATGCTACACGAAGACACAGATGTAGGTTGGCTAATCGGCCAGGTGTAGGGAGGCCAGTTGTCACAATATTTGAGGTGGTAACGTTATGTGGAATGTACGAATAGAACAGAGGTCAGCGGTATAGACTTTTTTACCAGTGATTTCTGCGCTGAAATCAGTTTTTTTGTCACTGCACGTATTTCTTTCTGAAATATGCAAGAAATTTCCACCAGATATAGTTGACGTGATCTACCGGGCATGAAGCTCCTAACAAAAACTGCAGGAACGTAGTTAACAGGGCTCATTCATATGAATGTATTGTCACAGCGTGAAAAACAAACAAAACCGCAAACCTGATGAAACACAGCAACTCGAGCAACCGCTCACTTTCAATTGAAGCGTTAGTTTTACAAAGAGGCACTTATGAGGAAATACCCGAAATCACGTAGAGCACGTGCAAGAAATTTTTTTACACTATGCCTACGATGAATCCCCTAAATTTCTACACGTAACTAAGCCTCGCCCTCGCATGTTTGCCAGAAATGCACTCGCCGTTCAACGGAAATAAAAGACCAAAATGTGTAATGTGAACGAAATTGCATAAATATACACATTGGTGCCTGCAGAAGTGAGTGACTCCTGTTTTGCCATCTTGTGCAGCGACAAAGATGCCCCTCGTGTGCACAGTGAGCAGCGTGGGCAGCGCACAAATCCTGCTGCCTCAGTTGCATGTGTGCTCTTACGTCTTCTTCACGCACGTCATGTCGAGGAACAAACGCCTGTACGCCTCGGATGGCAGTGGGGCATTTCAGGACTTCGCTCGCGCCATAGAAGCGTCTGGTGGCTACACTGGTGGAATCTCCTTTGACATGCGGTAAGTGAGCGTAAGACGTTCGGAAAATACCTTTTGAACCCCCCAAAAGTACCATCGACAGCATGAAGACAAAGTATTCATGATTAAAAAGAAGCAGGACAGCGGATAAAGCTATATGGACGTACACTCAGACATATAATAACGCTGTTTGTCTGCGCTCGCTTGTTTCTGTTTGATAGTCCATCGTTTTTTGCACTGTTATATTTTTTGATCATAGAAAACCAACTGGCCTGATTTAACGCACTCGACATGTAATTAAAAACATAATTTTTCTTTAAAGTGTTTCGGTTCTGACGTGATCGCGCATGGTGATCTATATGACAAGAACACCTGTAGATTATATCGCCAAATGTAGTTCGTCACGTACCATGGCGTCATGCGATGATGTTATTGCTTGACGTGGTTCCTTGGTCAAAAGTAGGCTCATCACGGAGGCAGTGCGAGAAGCTGCCCGGCGAGGTGCAGGTAGCTTGTTTGGCCATCGATACAAGAGGCAATGCAAAACGCCGATGAGCACCGAAAGCCTTCGAAGGAGAAAGGGGCAGGATAAAATGGTTTTCCTCCTCAAGTATTGTTAGGCGTATGTATGAGGAACACCCAGTCTTCCTTAACATGGCTCTCGTACGACTGTTATATGTCACATCGACACAATATAGGCTACCTTTTTTATTAATTATCAAAATCAAAAGTTCGTGCGACGCAAAATGTTCGATAAAGACTAGCGGTGCCTTGAACATTTCGTTCGATGCCGGAATCAACCGCACAAGCTTTACAGAGAAAAACATACAGGCACACACCCACTTTTCATGCATGAGAAATCGCTTAGGCCTTCTTTTTCGCAATAGGCGGCCATAAGTACGAAAGTTGGTAAATAGGCGCGGCGTTTTGGGTAGTGCAGTTATGCTTCAGGAGCACAATGAGCTGCACTCTGTGTGGTGATAAGCCACAGTAAGTCGATTTAGAGTTTTCAAGTTTTCATGTGCATATAAAGTGGAAATTCAAGCGGAACCTCTTTGTGCCCAGGTACGGCATCAACGAAAAAACTGGGGCAGCCTTACTGCCTACTGCCTTGGAGGAGGCCCGCACTGAACTGCTCGAACTGTACAACAACAGCAACATCAGACACTACGGCATCCTCAATTGCATCACAATGCCAGGTCTTATGCCCTATCTCGTGGCTGTTCTGCCCAGCACGTTTTCGGTGAGAAGTATGGTCATGCATTTCGACACGCACAAGGACCATCGTTTCTTATTTGTTTCCGTTGTTTTTGCCAGGTTTCTGATATTTATTTTCCTGTGTGTGCAGTGTACCAGATCACTAGTGGTAATTAACAATACTTGTGCCTAATTGGCTATGGTAAAATCTATCTTAATGTAGCAAGTGGAAATATATTATTGTTATTTCATCAAAAGCATATTCTTGGGTTTTCAAAGAAGAAACACCTTAAAGTGTCATCATTATTATTTTCATAATAATTCTTCGCCTATCCTAGGTCCACTGCAGGCCGAACGCCTCTGCCAACGATCTCTAATTCACTATATGTAGAGCAAACTACATATATTTACACCAGCGAATTGGTCAATTCACCTCTTTGAACAGGGTAATGATTGATAAAAAAACACACTCACTGCCAGAACGAGCCTTTATACGCTGTTTTGTCCGAGTTCATTGCGGTGGATTAGCGATTACGGCACTAGGCTGCAGACAGGATGGTCGTGAGGTCGATCCCAGTCGTAGCGGTCTTGTTTTGATGAAAGCAAAATGATACAGGCCTGTAGGCGTGTATTCAAGTGTACATTACATAATCATAGATAGCCATGACTTCCGGAGCCATTTCATACGGTGTCTTTATTATTCATATCCTTGTTAAGGTATTCAAAACTTTAGGACCTATAAAACTTGGCGTCTAAAAACTTGTACAGCGGAACAAGCAAAACGAATGATGCATAGTTTTGAAATCTTCCACGAAGTTTCATTACAGTTCTAATTCACAAATTTTGGTACGCTGTTCTTTTAAACTGAACACGGCGTATACTGAAAGGCCTCCGAATTCCTTCGGGTGTTTTTCAATTGTTGATTACTTGCTCAGCGCGAGTAAATAGGAGCTAAAATTTGTAGTATAGTGGTGCCGCCGTAAAAAAACAGCTTCTTGAAAGAATTTCCTTTTCTAATAAACGAGACGTGCAACTTGCACCAGCTCATATATAAAGCCATTTAAAGTTCTTCAAATGAAAACAGAGAAGCAGGGTAATTGAATGATTTACGTATCAACAGCCTTTCTACCACAGTGGATTATGAAACTCAAATTCAACTCAGAATAAGGCACTTTGTCTCTTATGCAACAAAACACCACGAACAATGAGGTGCTTGCACTATGGCAGTGTAATGAAGAAGAAGTAGATCGGTGCAAGGACAGCAACATCGAGTGCGCAGCAGAGGCTAAAGTGCTACTGCACTGTGCACAGTACTGCAAACTATAGCTCAACAGATCTAGTGAAATAAATCATTTTATTACAGTAACGCTATAATTACAAGATTTACCACCCGTAAAAAATAATGTCGTTAGGATTTCAAGTATGTATACTTGTGTACTGCTGCGTCAGTTCATTTAACATAATCCACACTGCCATGAACTACAAAAATGAGCTATTTTTATTAGGAAACAAAGTAGTCAAATCTATAAAGCTTCGGTTGCTACCTACGGCAAGTTGATTTTTCTTCCTCCGCAATCCTTTCCCAATTATAGTTCAACAGTTAAAGCATTCATATACTTTGGCATAAACCTTTCTTGCCCTCTCTTTCTTGTGATTTGGTTAGGTGGCATTGACATTCACAGTTTATGATGTCGCATAACTTAATGCTTTCGTCGCAACGTCCAAGCCAGAGCTGGACATGGAAATGACTCGTGCGCCGTGCGTCTTTTTTTACATGTGCAGAAAATGAGATCGCTGCAGAGAGGCGACCCGAACAGTGTGATTGTCCTGGCCTTTGGCGCATTCCAAGTCAACGTCTCTTCTGACTGGACAACGTATTATCGGCGGTACTTCCAGGAACTTGGAAAGTGAGGACAGCACGCTCGTTTGTTTAGAGGTGTTTGATTTGCAGAATTACGTTCCGCAAAACGATGTGCTATAGTTTTTCAGTGTACAGTCAAAAGTCCTAATAACGAAATTATCGCCCTTCGCAAGTCGTTTTGTTAATGAAATTGGTCATTCCGTAGAATCAAGACGGAAACTTTTTTTGTCCTTCTAAATGCAGAACTTTAATCAACCGTCATTGTTTAAAGCTATGAAGCACCGGACCAGACAAGAACAAACCCATACAAATCACACCACATCCAACTCGCCTGTAGTGACTTATTTACGCTGATATACTTAAGACATCAGGAAGCAGGCGCAGGGAAGCCCTAGCTACGGACGCTAGCTTGCTTTATTCATGAGTTTTAATTCTTTTTGGCCGAGCGCTATCGACCAATGCTATTTCTTATTAGCTGAGCGCTTCCACACACGCCTACTGCAGCCGTTAAATTAGTACAAACTTCAATGACCTCCCCTTTCATCTTGTTACAATTAACACGTACCATATAAGCTTATTCAAACACTGCACACTTCTGTGTACCTGCTGCCGTGAAAGTTGTGGAGATTTACCCAAGCAGTCACTTGTTTCTTTTTTTCAGTGACGAATTTTATTGAGGGAACAGGAGTTTGTAGTACACGGAGGGGTGGCTGGCAGGTCACTGAGAGCATGATCACTCAATGTGCCACTACAACGCGGCATCCTTTGGGAAAGCAGATGGGAGGGGGGAGGGGTGATAAGTGAAATATACCATGGGATGGAAACTTTCAAAGCCCCGGCATTCTTTGCAGGACAGCAGAAAAGTACGCATATAATTGGCCAGTCAGATTTTAGCCATTATTTTAATGCACAGATATGTAGTACAATTGTCTAATGACGCACACAGCTTAAGCATCAGCGTACTCTTCCCAGCCGTCATCCTCGCTACCGTACAAATGGCGCATATACGGCCAGCCTCAGCGGCGTCGAACTACACCTGGTTGCTACCATTGCCTCCGCACTCCTATAGGCTGAAACAAAAACTTAAGAAAAGTGAAATGAATGTGGCGTTTCAAGTCGTGCCTCTCGTGCCGTGCCTACTACGCTTTTTAGGCGAGAGCAGTTCACTTGGTTGATCTCCTCTGTATACTCTCGGCGCCGTGAAAGCACTCTAGCTCGCTCTGCCACTGTGTGACGATGGTAGAGCGAGGGTGGTCCGAACGAGTACATATACTCCGGTTGAAGCCCCAAAATATGCTGACACACTCCGGCAAACGCGTTTTTGAGTGATCCTGCCCTCTCAACGAAAATCGCCGTACAATTGTAACTTACCGACATCGAAAAGCGAACGCGGCGTCAGGGCCCATTCCGCAAGCAAGGATCGAAATCGGCCTGCTTCGGAAATGCAGGTCAGGTGGATGCAGGTCAGTCACGTAAAGCCCTGACAGTCTGCCGATATGCCAGGATGCGGAGAAATCAGGGGATGCTTTTGCGAGTAGATCGATCGAGAAAGTTGCGAACAGACCATCAGGGTAGTGAGGTCACCGTAGCCTCTAGCATTATGTGGTGCGTACGAACGCTATTGATCTGCAGTCCGGTGTTCCCTTCATGTACACGGCGTGCAGCATGGTCAAAGTAAAAGCATTACAGTGGCAAGGATGCCCAGACGTTTTTGATGCGACAACGTTACAGCGTCGACTCGGAGAAAAACCGGTCTCTCTTTAAATTAAGAACAATTCACTTTCTAGGCTGTTTCAAGAAAGCACTTCGTTTAGGTGGGTTTGCTGACCACATTTTTTCACTAATGCTTACTGATGAGACCATAAAATTCCACGGATATTTATCGGGGAATGACATTTTCTGCGTTTGATGGAAAACTTTGTAAATTAAGCTTGGTTATATCTAGTTCAAGCTTTAAATCCGGTAAGACTTCTCTTTGAAGGTTAATTGAGCTTGGAAATTCACCCAGGTTCAGAGTCGCATCCATCCTTTTTCCTTTTTTGCCTTCCATGTCTGTACATGGTCGTCCTTTATGAAAGGGAACACGCGAACGCGTGGCCGGCACTCTGCGGAGGCTGCCTACTGCACCATCAACCGACAAGTGAAGAAAGCACGTTCGCTTTTGGCGTCCTCTATTGCCAAGCAATGTAACGAGTCATGGCCAGTAGACAAGCGCTGCTAGATTACGTTCCCTTCCTCCGCGCGTGGTGAGTGATATCGGGCGATTACTGCTGCTTGCGCCGTAGCCGAGCACAGCGTTTGATATTTGATACGATGGCAGTGGACTACGCTAGGCGTGAGCAGAGAGCAAGTGCAATCTCGCAGCGCTTGTCTACCCGCCATCACTCGCTATAATTATGTTTAGGGGCGAAACAGAGGTTTATTGCAAACTGGTAACAACATTTCAGGTGAGTACAACCGTCTGGTGTAACAAAATCACTTGAAAAAACTACTTTTGGCGGCACCCGTTCGTCCCTGGTGGCCGTAGTAGTAGAGTGTAACAAGTATAAATTTTGACCTCCAAGGTGGTGCCGGTGAGAAATTTCTTCTGTGCGTTGTTTAACAATAAAAGATAGTGCTCAATGTACATGCCAATGGCTGCTAAGGGGGAATGAGAGACAGGAGAATCCGGCTTTTAGTTAACGCGCACGCTGCGAATTTTTTATTGTTCAACAACGCATAGAAGACACGAAAGGTTTGCAACGTTATACTCGCTAGGCGTAACCTGCTAGGTTTCAGAAAGGTTTAACGAGCGTCGGGCCACAGTGCCATCGATACAGTGAACTAGTATATACCATTAACTTGAGGTGGTTAAAGGTGGGAAGTAGACACGAAGCGCAAGCCGTGAGAAAGTGTGCGTGTGCCTCCTCTTGTTGAGTCCTTGGAATGTCCGCTAGATGGCGGTGCTTCTATATGAGGAATATATGATGAAAAGATGCGAAATTGTTGTACTTGGAGTGTTGAATAGGTGGACGAATGGACACAGAGAATAATGGAGGATGGACGCACGGATGTCTGCACGGACGAATGGACGCATGGACGAGCGCAGGCGCGGATGCATGGAAGAAAGCAGTGACGGACGCACGGATGAACGTGCGGGCGCATGAACAGACGCACGCACGGACGGGTGGATGGACGCATGGGCGGCCACACAGACGCACGCATAGATGGACGGAAGCAAGAACGAACAAACGGACGGATGCTTCGTCCCACTATCCATCATTCTCTCCGTGGATATGCTGTTATTTTTTTCCAACAGATGACGCTGAAAAGGAACGTGCTTTCTTTTGCTGTCGGTATATGGTGCTGTAGGCAGCCACCGGAGAGCGCAGGCCGCGCGTTCGCGTGTTCTCTTTCATAAAAAACGACAGTGTACAACTGTTTGTCTTACCAAAAAAAAGAATTAATTAGACAGCAAATTTTTTTAAACAGTGTTCTTCAGCAGCGATTTGAATTCAATCAAAAAATAATAAGATATTCGGCATGATTCAATTTGAGCTTATTTATTTAAGTTCGCGTTTTTTATCTTAGCGATGAGCTGTTGATTCCCTTGAATTTACTAGTGTTCGCAGGACAGGTGGCGACATCCTACGCCGAGGTTTTTCCACGCGTTACTTCTGTCATCCGAAAATAGATGTATTGAAGCGCTGTCAGTCAGTAGGGCCCCTTATTCTTTCATTAATTGATCATTATATACGAAACTTCAAGCCGATGCTGTGCCATGCCTTGTTACAGCGCCTGATCTTCTCATTTATTTCAGAGAAAGTAGCAGCAAAAGGCGAAATCTTCCGTCGTAGAAAAGCTGTAATTGCTCTGTGACGTTTGACAATGAATTGAGTGCCGCCTAAAGCATAAATACTACTGTACACGTAATTATAAAACGTGCAAGAAGCAGCAATTTACAGGTGTAGCAGAATAAGTGTACTGTTAAAAAGGCAAATGTGGCGTACTGGTATTTCAAGAACATATCTAAAACGTTTTTGTTGCCCCAGACAAAGAGCCTACAATGAATTTAGGAGCATTACGCATAGCTGTCAGCGTACCGGTAAACAATCAACTTATTGCTGAAAAAGTTTGATTTTGTTTTTTCTTAGGGTACACTAAAATACATCATGCAAAATTTTAGAATTACCTCGGGCAGAGAACGGTCATAAAACTGTGGTGCATTAAGCATAACTCCTCTTAACTAAAACAGCATTCCAGTAAACACTAAACTTATGAGACCACAAAGTTTGATTCCGGTTTTGTATTTTTTTTCTTCTCATTTCTGTTACAAAGCTGGAAAAAACGGAATGTGCTTAAATGAGGAGCATGACGAATTGTTATTATTAATTGGTTATTCAGATCTTACTTTTCTGTATTGTAGTTAGAGGATGCTCAGTGTGCTCAGTGCATGTTTTCGTGTGTCGATAGCGGCGTTCTTTCTTCATCTCGTAATCTGTCAAACACGCTCTCTCTCTCACACACACACACACACACACACACACGCACACGCGCACGCGAACGCACACACGCGCGCGCACACACACACACACGCACACGAACACAAACAAACAAACAAACAAACAAACAAACAAACAAACAAACAAACAAACCAACCAACAAACAAACTCAAGCATTCCTTCCGAGAGCACTTTTAGGTTGACAAATATGCTGTTATTTCTTTCTGCTTTCCTACCATCGCAATGACAAACAGCTACGACGTGGATATCCTGATCGCGGTTACCAGTGAAGAGGGTCAGATAGGAGACAAGGTCTGCTACGCCGCACCGACGAGCGTCTGGAACACTACAAACTCCAACTTCTCCTCTATCGTGAGTACCCGCAAAATTTTCCTTGCCACCGATGAATAACAACAAAAAACCCTACGTTTAGCATGTAATCTGTCCTACAGAGTCGTATTACGCCTGTTTATTCGGTGAATAATCGCCAACAATAAATAGTACCTACGGCACACGCACTATCTAGCGCACTTTGAAGATCGCATTGTGCACTTTCAGGATGGGGTATTCATGATCTTTTTTGGTTTTTATTTTTTGAGGGAAGACGAGAAAACGCACACTGGTAGGCGAAACTAGACAAGTGGCAATGGTTTTCCCTCAAGCGCACAATGGTCTATGTGATGAAACACGCAATGCCTCAAACGGTAGATCGAAGAGGCCACGTTTTTCGGCCTCTGCCTATGATTGTCGCTATATTTGTGCTTGAACACTTTTGTAGCTCTGACTTTTTATAAGCTTTTATGTTGCTAGTTTTATTGAGGGTAAAGTAGGCTGGGCTCACCATGTTTCCATATTGCCACCATTGATGAATGAGCCAATGTGGCTCATACTCGTTTTGGGGCCGCGAAGAAGAAGAGAACATTTTGGTGTCTCTGGTTCAGGTGAACTCCTGGCTGTAGGTCTTGTTTTGCTCGTGACATTACTGATGGAGGTGCTGGGTTGACCTGAATAAGAGCAACCAAAATGTTCTCTTCTTCTTCGTGGCCCCAAAAAGAGTATGAGCCACAGGGCTCGTTCATCAATGGTGGCAATATGTTCTTATACAAAGTTCAGTACAGCGGAAAAAAAATATTTGAGAACAACAATCCTGGCACTCGAATATCTTTTGGTATTCGTGGATAATACGGTTCCCAGGTGATCTCCAATTATTCTTCTTTTGTGCGAGTACCTTCCTTACACACACTCTAACGAGTTCTGCCGCCAACGCGGGTTCCGGTTCCAAGGGTACTGTCAGCTTGGACATTATCGCCTTCGCAGGAGAGGCATTCCAAGCTGCTCCTCGACTCGCAGCATTACCCGAGAAGCAGTCTGTACGTGGGCCTTTCGTTCGAGATGGGGGTCAATCTGTACCAGATGTCGCATAATGATACTGCAATAGAGGATGCTCCATTTGCTCCGTGTGATCAGTACACGCAAGTCGCATATGAGCAGGTAAGTGTGAAGAGCCTGCTTGACACGGTCGTGCCGCTGATGGCATATGAAAGCGCTCTAATAGTAAAGCGATCCCCACATATGTTATAGTTTGACCAGTTCGCATGACGTATGCTCAGTCATATATCACTATGATATAGAACGCAGCAGTGTAAACTGGCCCGGTTTAGTGGAGTCCCTTTTCGAGGCTTTCACGTAGCGTGTGAGCAGGACCAGGCCTGCTTTAGGAGGAGGCACTTTCGTGAAATTGAAAGGGTTGAGCTGTGCCCGTATAGTTTATTGAAACAGGGAGCAAGTGTACTAATACTATGGCGTGGAAATCTTGCCATACATAAAATGAATATCGGAATTTGCACGTTTCGATACTGTCTGTTATGTTCTCAGTACAGTGAAGCCACGCTGTATAAATGCCAGCGTAGTATTTGTCGTGCAGTGAAGATTGATAATGGCGCTATCTATCGGCTACGCTGAAATAGCTCAGCGAAATTTCGTAATGCCAAGCAACTTCCTCAAAAAAGAACCGCCATCGTGAGCCCGCTCGTATCGAGATGCCACACCGAAAATTAACACCCACTTCTGAAAAAGAAAACTTCTGCCGACAGACAATAACATTTTTCGACGCCGCACCGTGTTGAATTTCGTACAGGACAAGGTCGTTCTTTTTTTTCAATGCGAAATTCTTTACGATTTCTTTTGAAGCTTAGTGCTGAAATCGAGTAGGCGACGTCCGTTCATTTCATATATTAAGGTAGAGCTTGATTGACAAGAAGCAAAACTAATTATTGCCAACAACGTGGACATAAATGTCGAATAAAAGCGCATCATGGGCTCCTCCTTAGACAGCGTAGGCACTTTGTTTCTTGTTATCATCATGTTTTGCACGCTGGATTTTCCGCAGCCCTATGCGTTTTTTTTCGCTTGAACGATGTTGCACAGAACGCCAAAAAAGTTGCGCGTTTCCGATTGGCGTTAAACGCATCGTCACTGCCTAAATTGGCGTTGGCTAATGCCACAGAAACAGTGATTAGATATCCCTGTACCTGTACACGCAGGTCTGCGATCCACACGTGAGACTGAAAACTCTTAACAACGTCGTTGAATCGGGAGTCATCTCTAACTATGTCTTCTTCTACGACAGCTGGGACACCATAAAAAAGAAGGTGAGTCTGCGAACATATGCAGACGTTTTTGGATCATGCGCTGATGGGATATTTTTTTATGCTGCTTAATTTAGATATTTCAAGATGAATATTACTAAGTCAGTAATATGGTGACTTTGTTTTTTGAGATATTTTTCGAAAACTGAAATGTATACATGCCGCTAAGAAGATGAAAGAGCAAACACGAAAAAAAAAAATTGTTATCTGAATGTTCACTAATATTTCCAACTGTTTAGAATAGCACCGGAAAATCATTGTGTTGCAAAAAAGATTCTGCTTTTTAAACGCTATATTCGCATTTAGAAGAGTTTCAAGTATGCCACAAAAGATTGCGATAATTTTTTCGCAACGCAAACCACCTTTTTGGACAGTAGTGGCTCTAATGCAATAGTTACGGTGACATGGCAGCTGCGGATGCGGCACATAAACTTTGAGAAATTACAGGAAGTGTCACAGTCATCTTAAACATGCTCTCGATAAATTAAATAAATGGGTATAAATATGCTTTCTGCCAATAATATCACATATATGAGGAAAATCGCGAACACTGGATCACTGCAACTGCTGGATTTCACTCCACGCATGAAATTCTCTATTTAAAAAATAGACGCTGCTAAACCAGTATACTTGAGTCATCGCTTCAAGGATGAAATGACCAGATAATGTTATGCGTCCACTTGTGAAAAAAGCGGTAATGGCGTTTGAAAAGACTGTTCTCGAGATTTGGACAAAGGCTGCATTTGCTGAACAGAATATATACTTCCAAAAAGGCAATATGGCGACAGAAAAGCAGCCTAAGAACAAGCGCATTTTTTAGTAGTTTGTATACTTTCGTACTAAGGAAGTTTGAAATTAAACTGGTGTCAGTATTGTCTTATTTATTAGGCCAAGCCTGATAGCAGCGAGGGCTTAGATATAGACTATTTTATGAATGTGTGTGTGGCCCGCCATAGTGGCTTGTTAACCTAAGTGTTTTGCATGTTGAACACCTCAACGAACATTGTTAGAATAGGCGCATACGCACAGAAACAGTTGGGTTCGTGCATATGATGTTTCATGGGCTTATTAATTCCCGTCGCGATGTGCAAAAACACGAAAACATGGGCTTAAGAGCCCAAAATGGTGGCGCCCATTTGCCTTGCGGAGAATAGTCTACACAGGTGACAGCCTGAACAAGGCTCGCAGTCCAGGCAGCGTCTGGGCATGTAACTCAAGGAAGAATCGTTCATTCATTCATTCTTCATTTCATTTCACTTTATTTCCAATTCCAACATGATAGATAAAAAAACAGTTTGGACCCATAGCCAAATGCTAGAATAGGGTCCAATGATGCGATATAAGATGGCACAGTATCCAAACGATAGCACAAGGCAAAAATAGTGGGTACGTCCCAATGAATAAAGGGGAAGAGGACGCACGCTGTCGCCTTGCTTTCAGGGTTCCTGTTATTTACACTCCTTTCGATTCCTACAGTATTTGCGATGAAGGCGAAAATGCTCGAGACCCGGGAACTATGGGGTCACTATATAAAACAGCTGGTGACCGAAATTTCCAGGTCCCAGCACTGTACGCAGCCTCCCAGAATAATTTTGGGGTGACATTGACAGCCAGCAATTCCATTACAATATATATGCCTTTGTGTTGACTCATTGTCAAGGTAGTTCATTTCACGACAGACGTTCCCTGCAGTAGAGTGTAGTGGTGGCAGAATAATATATGACGGTATTTTACTCCAGTAATATTTCCAATGATCGCGATCACTCTATATAGTATATAAAGAGAGCTCTGTTTATATATTTATTCATTCTACTTTCAGCAAGGATATGTTTAATGTTTATTTTATTTAAAGTACGCATTTTGGTATTATGATTGCATTATAGCGAGACGTGTTTACATTTTCGCGTTATCTACTCACCATTATTTCTGACACTGGAACCCGTGTAGAATAATATGTACTGTTGAACTTTCCGCTTATATTGTACAGTGATGTGTTCGTTTTGCTTTGCTCCCGATGTGGCTCCACTTTTGTAGTCAGGCAATTACTCAGCCTTACACAGCAATTTTGTATCAAATGTAAGTTTGAATAAACGAAGCGTTACTTACCTAAACCTTACTAACCTAAAAATGGTTGATTACATGTTGACTGCTTCTGTTGCGACTTCTTGTGACAGGTTGATGCTGTGTTGAGCTTAAAATTGCCACCAAAGATCGCCTGGCTCTTGTACAACACTCACTTCTCTATGACTCCCGGAACGTGCATTTCGAGCTTCGACAGGGAGCGGAAGCTGCGGGACTACCTGGCCAGCAAATAATAAACATTAACCGCGGAAGTTCCCGTAATGGCACGTATCAATATAAGGTTGACGATGAATGTGCTTTTGGTGCTGTGTAAGTGATGTGTGAGCGCCGCGTTCATAGCCCCTAGTTATTTCCCCTTTACCTAAGTAAGCACCAACAACGGCATTTTCTCTCAGCCCTCTCTCACACACAGCCAGCCTCTGCCACAATTATTTGTCTAACTATGTCTAAGTACATTAGCGACGCATCCTTAAGTGAATGAGATGTGCCTTTCTCCTCCGGTGAGCAGACGAATCGTTTAACCAGGTGCTGCCAAAGGCTTTAGACGACCATTATTGCCGAAAATGAGCGTTAGGCAATGAGATTCTTCTGAGGTTCCTCGATGGTTGTCGGTACTAAAGAAAGAACAGGGAAAAATGTAGGCACTTTAGTGGCGTCTTATTTCGTGGCAGCTGCTTTTCACGAAACCCCTTTTGGAGGGTGGCATCGATTAATCGCATCTTTCGTCTTCTCTCTGGCGCTCGTCAGAGTTTCAGTCAACTGGCAGGCGCACTTCCAGGCCACCGACCCGCGTCCATAGTCAGCGTCGAGAATCTAAAAGAATTGAATGCTAAAAATAGATAACTTCAGTGGTTTATGTATAGAACTCTTTTTTTTCTTTTTGTGTGTTTATTATGTTTGTTTAAGGTTCTTCTTTTAGAAATCTAACAACTTTAAATTATTTCCTATATTACCTAATTATTCCGACCCTCCCTTTCAACAAGTGAAATAATTTAAAAAGCAAGGCACCATCACATTCTTGGCCTATCCCCCTGGGCGGCCTGCGCCAAGGTGTTGAGGAACCAACCAACCAACCAACACCCAAAGTTTGAGCTTCACTCAGCGGAATGGTAATGCGTTTTGGGTTTGCATCGTGTCTATCTTGTGTTGGTTCAAGCTTATCGAGCGATACATTTTACAAAGGTAGCGAAATAAAGCATCGATGTTAAGTAATGTATTCTGAGCCCTATTATCGATTGCGTGGCTTCTCAGGAAGATATGAAGCGGTATAGAACGTTTACCTTTGAGAAAAATAAAGAATGGCGAATCGTGAACAAAGAGCTTTCTCTTTATGAACACACGCGGCCGCCTTTGCTCGTCAGAATTGATCCTCGAGACCCCTTCAGATCTTAAGCCTGTTCGGGAGCAGACAGACTCACAAAGTAAAGGAGAATCGTGAGTATCACAGGTCACTGTGCTTCCACAGGTTTACTCCAATATTCTTATGCTATGCAGAGAAGCGTTGATATCAACTGGCACTTCAGATATGTAGAGTTTAGGTAATAAAACCATTCCAGATGTGGAAATGTTAGCCTGAATTTATGGTGGGGCACAACACATCCTTGTCGTACGTCGGTGTTCAAGTATATTTTGAGCAGTGTGAGGTTTGTATTTTTTATCCCTCTGTGCTAAGCTGGTGGAATCTTCAGCCGATGGTCACGCCAGCTCATTATCTGAGATACCCTCTACATCTTGGCACCAGGTAATGGCTTGTTTTTTGTAACAGATTGTCGCTGAATATTTTCAGGATGGCATTCGCTTGTCCACCACGTACACACAATCTATAGACCTCCAGAAAATCAAAGGACTACCGCGGAGGTGTTTTAGGTTTCGTTATCTCTATGAACTAGAGCAGTAGCCGCGGATGCCACATTTGTGGTACAGGTTGTTTCAAGCGGAGTCGCGCCAGTTTCATTGGTATGCGGCAAATTACCATGACGGCTGCCTTACTTGATTCGGCAGCCTTAATGTAGACTGCCTCACTACGTTAGTCAAAGCATTTTCAAAGCTGTCGAGCTCTTAGCTCGTCTTCTCGTTAGGTGGTACAATTTGCCGAGGGGTTTCGTATTGTGGCAGATCGTTGCGTCGTTGTTCCCTCGTTGTCGTAGAAATGTCCTCCGGCTCAGTTTGTTCAAAAACACTTAAGCAAACTGGGCATACTGAACATACAGGAATTAAGACATTGCCGCGGGGTTTGAGACACATCTCTCACGAATAACGCTACCTTTTCACTCACCTTACACGACTAGCAAAAAAATTTGCTTCATACATTTCAACATGTTAAATACAGAAATAATAGGATAAGGAGAAAGTAGGGTTCACAAACACTGTGTGATCAAATTAACACACTCTTGAAACAAGAATATTTGAACAGAAAAAATATTGACAAATTTCAAAATATTGATGACCTCCGAAATTTACTATGGAGCATGTTAGCAATAGCAATAAAAGGATCAAGACAATCTATAGTTGACAAATGCTATACTACCAAATTAAAAAACTGTCGAACAACAAATGTATAAAGGAAGAACTGCTAGTTAGGAAAAATAGAGTCATAATAAATCATATACTTTTATATAGCTATTTGGTGTTGCTGTGAGTATTGCGTTTTGTTTGTGTTCAGGGATTTTTGTTTGCGGCGATGATAATACGTCGGCTATTCTATGTTGATCAAAATTGTACTCGCTTTTTTATTTTAACGCGTTAAACGGGTAGCTATGCAAAAGTTCCGGCATAGGTATTGGTGTCGTTAGTTGTGAGCGAAAAAGATACTTTGCGTGACCGAAAAATCAAGAATGATTCAAATAAAATTAATAAAGTATATGTGTTAGAGGGGGAACATGGGTCTTTGCGCGGAAAGCGGGTGTTCTACCACACAACCATGCCTCTGCTTGTGAAAAACCCTATTGCACCTTTAAGGCCACGTAGTTGGTGCAAGCAAGTTCGAAAAGGTTTCATACACCAAGTCTTTGAGGTACGCACTAGGGACAGAATATCGCTATCGCTTTCAACTCTTAAAGGGTCCCCTGATTTTTCTGCATGTGTTTTTATGTAAGGTTTTGGCCACTTTCAATTTTCTTGCAAGTGCCTCTGAGTGGGCGGTTGTTGTTACAGGCACAATGACGCACTCAGGTGCCAACGTCTATAGTCCTCTTTCCGAAGTGTGACCTCGCTTATACTTGAATAAAATAATTAAGTTGAATTTTATTGCGAACATTGTGGGAGAAGGACCAAAGCGAATGAGCTTTTCTGTGCACTCTTTTGTCAGGGATAGCCGATCCTTCTGCGAAAGAAGCATCGCTGCCGCAAGCTTTTCTAAAGTGTTGTTCACACCAAGCACTTCTCCTTTTTCATTTGTTGCATGGAGCTGTATACCTAGAACAATGAAGTTCCTTAGGAAAACGTGTAGAGGCGAAACTGGCTTTGTGAGCTCAGCCACGCTGGTGAATGCTAGGATCTGTCGGATTCAAACTTGGCTTGAATTGCCATCGTTCGCGAGGAACCCGAACGCGTATATAATCGATAGGCTTGCCGCGCCCGTATTGGCTGAAAGTGATCACGTGTTCTACGCGTGTTTCCAGTATTCACGTCGTTTTTCAAGCTAGTTGGCGGTGCCTATAAACGCCGCAGTGAGGACGCCAAAAAGTTTGTCTTTTCGAACAAGTGTTGCTCAAACGGGTGGTGCTCTTACCCAACTGTGCCGTTCATTTGGGCTGCCGGGCGGCACTTACGACTTCAGATGCTACCTACGTTTTAACTTGAGTAGTTGTTTCGTTTCTATAACTCGTGCTGCGGTCTTCTGTTCCAGGCACAAGGCACCTTAGTCGTCATCTTAATAGATTAAGGTGTCCCAGATTAAGGCGTATCAGATTGTTACTGCTTGACGAAAACAGTTCACGTGGACTCATTGTTGGCGTCCCTGAGCTTGCTTTCCAGTTTCTTCGAGGTGGTCACCTACGAGAATGGCATACCTGGAAGTGCGTACATGAGTCAAATTTTAGTGAAGGTGAATGAAATGCTGATGCCATAGCTTCCTTGGCTTGATTATTTGTTGATTTTATTTATTAGGCGTACAACTAAGCGACACATGAATTCGTCAAGTCTGATTGATCTTTATAGGTGCGCCTACGAATTAAGTGTGGAGGAGGCAATCGCTGGTCTGACGAAGACAATTGTATTCTGATTACTTCCTTGAAAGTGCGCTACAGTAGTATAGGCGTCGCAAACTAGCAATTTCAGCATAGCTACCACTGAAAAGAAGGGCTAATTGCATTTTGAGCGTTGCGTCCACTGTTTTGTTATAATCGGTGCATCTGTAGAAGTACACAATATAAAATGGTCCTTTCAGTGACAAGTTTTGCACTATCCTTATTGCCATTGCCAGCAATATTAATGTTCAAGCTTTTATTACTTTTGTTATTATAGGATATATTTTCAAAAATACCACGCCAACCAATTTTCCGCATCTCTCACGACAAAGTTACGTTTCATTTTTTAACTTGAAATGGGATATTCTTTTCCATTTGAACTTTTTGAAGTACGTTTAAACAGTGAAAATAATAAGATATGGAACGTCTGTGAGAAACACGCAGCACAGTTACAGCCGAAACTAAAGGAACAACATGTTGAAGTTCGCCGTGAACGCTTATGGGATGGAACACTACAAGTACAGGCAAGCAAGATATCCAATGCCGTAATCAATCATATTTTAGTGAAGTATGGTAGTACCTACTGTGTTATTACTCGTGAGGCAGCGGAGAAGCGAGGCACCCGCTAGACAACTGCAACGCGTTATATGCGTTTGTTGTTGTTGTTCACCTATTGATAGCGGCGCATAACCACTATGGGGGATTGGCCAAGAATCGAGTGGGCTTGAAAATTACTGTTCAGATTTGGAATAATGGAGGTAAAACAGAAAGATTACCGATAGCTTAGTAAAGTGTGGTGCTTAATGTAATGCATACAAATATTTAAATAAACAAATTTATTCTTAGAATAGAGCAATAATTAGATTTTATACGTATATAACTACGTGGACATGTTAGGATAATAGAACTGGTTAATTAGTCAACCTATTAGTTTCATCAATATAGTTCCGGACGGCCGCGCATACTGTCGCATTAGAGAAACCAGAAATAGAAGCTACAAAAGACAAAATGACAGGCACAGATAAGTCCATACCAATACCGCGTAAAGGTATTTCTACAAGGGTTTTTCGTAATGTATTAAACCACCTGCAGCTCAAAAAGAAATGATCTATTATTTCCTGTTCATCAAAGAATGCGCACAATGGCGAAGGTGCGCGTTCTGTGTTTATAGACCTGTGTTAATAGAAATTTACATTTCAAACCCGACAGCCCAGCTTTGTGATAGCTACTTCTTGTTTACGAGTGCGGCAAAAGTCTCTTCACCTGGGATATAATAAATGGCGACATTCTGTAGAGTTTGTTAGTGCTGAACCTTTAAAGACCTCCATGAGCGTAAGTCTGCGGAATCGAGCAGCTGTCACATAAGCGATGATGGACAGTGCGGCGGAATCGGTTCGCTGACCGACGACTTAGCTATGGAATCGGCTAATTCATTTAGAAATAATTTTTTATGTCCAGGCACCCAAACTAATCGTAATTTTCTCAAATGTGCAAGTACTAGTGCATGTAACGCCTTTGTTACTTGATTATCAGCACCAACAGAAAGTGCCGCACAGAGAGATAGGGAATCTGTTATTATGACAGCTTATGTAATTGCTGTATTTAACTTGTGTAAGGTAAGCACTACTGCCAGAAATTCAGCCATAAAAACGGGTATGAAATCGGGTAGTCGAAGGAAATATATTCAATCCGAAATCAGGGTGAAAATGGCAACCCCTGATTTTTCATCATATTGCGATGCGTCTGTAGCAATATTAACGTTCGTTGTAATATTGCCAAGGTGATCTTGTAGTAAACCATCCAAAATAATATGGAAAAGTAATTCGGCATTATTAGGAAAAATGTCGTCAAATGGGATTTCCACCGGGGCTGAATTATCAGGACTCGGCATGATGTCGCATATACGTACGTTTGGAGGCTCCAGTAAATGTTGCACTCGCGGCCATCTAGCACCAAAAAATAATTCCGGGTGAAAATAAAGGCTGTTTTTGAATGTCGTAAGGATGATTCTTAAATTCTTAAGAATGTTTGGCCAGTCAGAAGGCGAATTGTACAAGAAAGCGGAGGGAACATCGATTAGAGATACAACACATTGTTAGCAACTGTTTTGGGAGGGCGAAGGCACAAGCGCAAAGCTTCTTTTTCCAGAATAATTAGAGGCCGAAACTTGTAAGCTGGAACTCCAGAGGAAAGTACACAACCAATTTCCCAAATAGGACGAACGTACACGTGATATATCATTACCAATATGTCACTTCTCATACCTATGCGGCAGTTGTTTAGCCTACGTAATATGGCAATGGCCCGCACAACTTTTCCGGCGATATATTTGATATGAGGTCACCAGTTGAGCGATGTGTGATAAATTACTCTAAGGTAATTAACAGATTCCACCTGTGGTATATCCTCATGATGGTAAGACATAGAGATGTTCACAGGGTATTGCAGCGGGAAAACAATGAGGGCACATTTACTCGGATTAAGTAGAAAGCAGTTGCCATCGATCCAGCTCTCCAATACATTAAGGTAAGTATGAAGCAGTCCATATAAGGTCTGAGTGTTATCTGCCATTGCAAAAAATGCGAAATCGTATGCATAAACATAAGTTGTTATATCCTGCTTACGTGGAATGGTGCTCATTAGTAAATTAAATAGCACCTGGGAAAGCACGAAGCCTTGCGGTACTCCCCTCGTTTGGGTATGAGTAGATGATGAAAACCCATCTCCCATCTTTAAAGCAATGAAATTTCCTGTCTACGAGAAAATTGTGAACCCACGCTACTATGTATGTTGGAAAATCAAGGTATTCTAATCGATCTATCAAATTACAGTGCTCCATGGTATCATATGCTTTAGCGATGTATAAGGTAACTAAAGCTGCATATTTTTATGTAGCTGAGCTAATTGAGGCCGACTTTCTAAATCAACGTGGGCATCCCCAATTGAACAACCAGCCCTGATCCCAATTTGACAAGGGCTTAGAATTGACCTCATGATAATTAGTTCATTAATTCGTACATTGATGATTCTCTCAATCGATTTCACTAAGTTTGATGTTAGTGCGATCGGCCTTATGTTATCCAACATGTATGGTTAATTTTTATTTTTTAGCAACAATAAAATTTTGGCATGAGTTTCTCGATTATATGTCAAATACCTGAGTATATACGTGGCTTAGCTCTTTGTAGTGGGTGGGAATTTCTATTTAAAAACATTCACGGGCATCACGTGACGTCTGGTGAACAATTTATTCTTCTACAATTATTTATTTATTATATATATACTCCTTCGTATCACTGACTCATTCAAATGGTTATTTAGCGGTAATCTCGTCCATGATTTTGTTGTTAATGAAATTGTTTGGTTGTGTGTTCTCATGGTGGCACTGTATAATGTGTGATTTTGTACACCACTTTGAAATTTGACCTTTTTGTGATTTTAATCATACATGATTTACTGCAAAAAATACTACTGTTGATATAGCCTTCCTTTTATATTCTCGATGGGACAAAATATTATTGAATTTCAGTTATTATAGCTCCTTGCCATTATCTGTACAAACTTCATTCACGATGTGATCACGCTGTGTAAATTGGACTGTGCCCATAGAATGTGCTAATGCGTTGTAAGCGCTATAGTGTATATGCGTATATACTATTCGCTTAAAGTAATATACTACATACAGAAAGCATGGCCACTCGAGCCTTTTCGCGGCCGAGCGAGAAAGGGTCAGACAACTGCTAGGTGGCGTACCCATGCTCGCTTTTACTCTTTGCAAATTTGCATATACCAGCCAAGCTTGCGGACTGGTCTGCTCGTGTTGCGGCCCCTTGGGCCCCAACCTCGTCCCCGTGAAACTCGGTTTCCCCGTTTCTCCTCCCATTTTTGAATAATATAGTTCATTCCTCCTCCTTGTCAATTCATGTAATAGCCGCCCCAGGATGATAACGAAAACCCAAGTTTTGCTTTGTCCGTGGCTCACGAAAGAAATTGGTTGTCCAGCCAATCGAGTGCATTGAAGAGCGACTGTCTCTGCGAGCAGTACTGCGGTCATTCGCACTAAACGTTGGGCAAACCTTGAAGTGGTAATGTACAGCTCATCCATTAAAAATAAAGGGGGGAACCATCCACCTGCTATTGACAACTTCTTTTCTCAAGCAGCAAAACAAAGGAATTTTACCAAAGTGAGTATTCGTGTATATGTTTTCACGTTTTATCTTCACTCTGCTGGTACAGATTCATTGTCACTGCGCCCGACATTTGGAGCTCATAGGAGACTATTCTAATCAATTTTTCTTCATCAGTTCCCTCTGCTCAAGCCAAGTCTTCAAAAGTGGTTTGAAACCAATGAAAATCCTTTCTATGGCGCAAACTCTTTCTTGGGTGCCTGCTTCCTCCGGTGCGGAATCACAATATCTCTCGGCCATAGGAGAATTTGAAATTAATTTATGGCGGTTCACGAAATACGTTCGTCTAAATTATTTTGCCGTGATTTTATTTTGTATAGGCCTGTAACAAGCTTATTGTAAACATTGCTTAATTTTATTGTCAGAAGAAAGTAGTTTATTTAATCTGGCGGGTATGAGCGATCATTAAAGTGAAAAGAAAGACGACCAACCAGTTAGCGTGCGTCTGAGCTGCCCTGTTCTATTCTTGCCGGTCTTCGAGAGAACCCAAAGCCCTCAGTAAGTAAGAAATATTAGTTTTTAAGGCTGAATCCTGCGAATTGTGACGTATAGGCAGGGTCTTACTCTTGTATTTGTTTATCGTCCATGTGACCCCCCACAGCAGCAAATATGTTCAGACTAGTTTAACCCGAGTGCAAGGAGCCTTCCAGTCTTAGGATTTCTTTAATAGCACCTGTATTTCGGATTTTCAGTGTATGAATAGCTACAAGTTAGTGTTAAATAGCTTAGTCTCTTGCCGGGCTTGCTTTTGCGTAGATAAATACTATACCTATTAATTTCATTTTCACCCACCAGTGTAGTCTAGCGCTAATGAGAGCTTACAGTAAGGGGGGGGGGTGCGGCTAAAATAGAGCAAGTTAGCTAAACTATCAGCGATGGCAGCCACGTTAGCCAAAGAGAGAAATTACAAATTATCTGTGTATTTATTCTTAGGAGCACAATAGTGACCACTGGGTGCATAAATGACAAAATTAAGTCCCGACTTTGATAACAAAAGTAAGCTGTTCCAAACGAAGCCCTTATATCATTTTTACTTTGCCCCGTAGTCCATGTTCTGATGTAGTAAATGTCTTTAACCGAGCAGCGGTAAAGGATATTTTTTTTAGTGTTGGATTTTGTGCCTGATGATGTTTGTTGCACACTGGAAATGTTTTGTGTATATGGGTATAGGTTTTGCATTTTTTGGTGCTTTTTATATTATATGTTCTGCAACTTATAAACCAATTACGGCACGTCGTTGAGGTAAAGCCAGCTGGCTATCTTTGGTTGATGTCGCCTTCATATGCTATAATGACTGTATTCGGTTCTCACTGTCGTGTGTGCACTATGAAATCGCCTTTTCTTTTTTCTTGTTATCGCCTGTTAACTTCAACTTATATTGCAAACCACGTCATATTTTCATTGTGCTGATACGCTTTGTAACGCGTGAATTAATTTTGTGTGATCTGTAAAACATCACCAATTACCCCCCTTACTCAATGCCCCGTAAAGGGCCTCTAAGGAATTTTAAATAAATAAATAAATAGAGTCCGTTTCTCACGTCTTTTTCCAATGGAAAGAAAATCTATGTTAACGTCACAGGCCACGACTACCAACGAATGACTGGGACTATTTCTGTATATAGATATGTACAGTGGGGACAGGAGGACAGCTTAAAAGTCTCCTTTCTATCACTTTTCTTCACAGCATGCCTGTTTAATATGTTTAATATTTGATGACCTACACTCTAAAAAAATATCGAGTAAAAAGGTTGCCTTTTTGTCCCACAACAATAATCGTCATCAGGCTTGCGTGCGCTTCCTTTCTTGAAACCTCGGCGCTGGCCATTTTCCTATCGAGAATACAATGTAACCCTGATGTTGGGCATGTCGATCGTGACCGGAATGTACCGGGCGCGGGGCGATAGCGCAAGGATGGAACGCAATATAGATGACGATTATTGTTGTGGGACAAAAAGACACCCTTTTTACTCGCTCTTTTTTCAGAGTGTAGTCTACGCTGAGGTTTCATATATATATATATATATATATATATATATATATATATATATATATATATATATATATATATATATATATATATATATATATATATATATATATATATATATGTATGTGTGTGTGTGTGTGTGAGTTGGGGAGGGTAATTATGAGGTTCAGGGCGTTTACGCATACCCTCTGTACACTGTACGTGTACATACGTATAACATTTTTCGCATTAAAAATGATTGTGAAATAGCTATTCCTGGGAGTGTGCGTGTTCTATGTGCTGTAATGAATTCAGTCTTCGCAGTTTATCATAAAATGCTTTCTTCTAATGTAAAGGCCAACAAGACGAAATGAGTGCTAACAGCGCTAATACAGTTACACGTTTTGAGATAATAAACGAGAAAACATGCCTTAAATATGAGTGTTTTACTGGTACTTGAAATGATTCTTGCAACAAGGTGATTTGTAGTCACTACAAGAACTTGTCCTTATGTCCTTGCGCTGCGTTGGAACATGCTTCTCAGCAAAAAAAAATAAAATAAGTATTGCTGCTCTAATTACGGTGGTGTAGAGGATCACTTGGTTCCACTAAAGCACCTATTTGTTTCCAGGCTAGCGAGCCTCCACGACTCCGCACATTTTTTCGAGCTTATTAGGCAGAGGCTGCGTGCGTACTATAGCCCCTACCTCAGTTGTGCCTCGCCAGCACCCTGTTCTTTGCCATTTTTGTGACATTGCTTCATAACAACCTCGTAACAGATCTTACACAGAGTTCTAGTGGTTTTGTAACAGTAACCTGACATGTTGCGTTTTTTTTTCAGAAATGGCTGAGCAATCAGAAATGTCGGAGTACGCTGTGGAATCGTCTGAGATGTCCGGTATGTAAATACTTACTTGCTTGTATCAACAGAAAAGTAACATCGTTTGGTGCACCCTAGCCTGGTGCACGTTGAAAAACTTCAGGCGGTCGAAATTTCCGGAGCCCTCCACTACAGCGTCTTTCATAATCGTATGATGGTTTTCGGACGTTAAACACCATATATATATATATATATATATATCTATATATATATATATATATATATATATATATATATATATCTATATATATATATATATATATATATATATATATATATATATATATATATATATATATATATATATATATATATATATATATATATATAATGAGATCTAACAGACAGTAATGCCAAGGAATGAGGAATGTACAGGGGAAGGTATTAGAAGCAATGGAATGTAAATAAGAAGAAAGAGGAAAGAAAAGTGGATGAAAAAATAACCAGCCGTGAGCAGGAATCGAACCTACGATCTTCGAATAACGCGTTCGATTCCTGCTCACGGCTGGTTATTTCTTCATCCACTTTTCTTTCTTCTTTCTTCTTATTTACATTCTATTGGTTCTAATAACTTCCCCTGTACATTCCTTGGCATTACTGTCTGTTAGATCTCATTATATTGTGTTAAAAACACGGAAAAAACGAGCCCTTAGGTAGCATCTGTCGGAGAATCTTGAATACAAAGGAAGAGGAAGGAAGGATTCGTAAACTAAGGTTCTGTTTGAAACAAAAGTTAGTAGGTATAAAAGTATTGTTATTTATAGATGTTCGCATATTATAGGATGTTCTACAGGTTCAATGCACCATTTTAGCACTTTATGGGCTGCTAAATTAGCTTTACGCTGCTCCTCATCCTGTATGTAGACTTCTTGAGAATATTTTGTTGCTAGACAAGTAACAGTCGGCGAAATATCTAAAACAAAAAATAATGTTCGATAAAATGCCAAAAGAAGGGGGTTTTTATAAGTGATTGCATGATTACAAAGTAGAGAGCCCTCCTTCCCTTCCAACCTACCTATGTCGCAACCAGACGGGCTAATTTACGTAAAAGTCACTGCGTCATATCTGAAGGCAAAGCCCACCGTCGTTAACACAACGCGATTGAAAACGATTTCAATATTTGCATTCAGCACGAAGAACTTCTGAAAAGTGGTTTTAAAAAGGACACGTTATTCTACTCATGAAAATGAAATAGTAGACGAATGAGCATAACAAACTGTGCAGTCTGTGTGACTGAATTGTGACGCGCTGTAGTCAGAGCTTATAAAGGGGGCCAGGTTGATTCGGAATTTAAATTAGCCCTGCGGCTTCAGTGTCTGTTTTTTTTGGCTGAAAAATGCCATTAGCATTCACTTTCCTGTTTAAGAACTTTTTTCTCATTTTGTGAATTGTGCTTGCGTTGGACTGTGCTTACATGCTCCAAAGTAATTCCTAAAGGGCTTCAGGTTCCCTGGAAGTGCATGATGAAGCATCGCTTTTTTCTTTACAGATTTGACTGCACCTCCTCAGGAAGCAGGTAATTGAACACTTCAGAGGCGACATACAGATACATTGTATTTATCTCACCAGAACTTCATCTTACCATAACCCTTTCAATCCCAGCGCACACAATTGTGTACGCAAACATTGAAGGCGCGTCACACGCCACATATTTCTTGAAATGACCTGAGAAAATTGTGCACATTACTGCAGGCTTCCTGAGTGGCCAACCAGTGGTCAATTTAGATTTTAGTGGTTTTTAATGCTGTAACAGATCACTTTTCTGGAGACACTGCCATGTTGGACAATATTTCATCCCGCTGCGTTCTAGGACCACCGAAAAAACAGTTCTTTTCTTTCCGCTGGAATCGAGTACAACTAAAAAACAGTGTGAATGTTTGAGGCCATATACTTGATCAATTTTATCAAAGTACAAAAGCTGACTGGTGGCTGAATAATTACGTAAATGGTTATATTCTCGTCACCATTATTTGCTGAAACTTGCAAAAAACAATCCTTTATTGTATGTTTTTTAATATAATACTGAGTACCTCATAATTATGCCATGTAGATTTTATGCGTTTTTGGCAGGGCATCATAATTCGTTACTGTAGGGGACGAAATGAAATAAGGAAAAAATTAAAGGTACTGTTTTATTTTCTGAGCTTCACTTTGCTTGGTGGGAGATGGTGCCATCACCAGAAATCTGTGGGCGAAAACTAGCGGCCAAATTACGTAGTTTTTAATGTAACTGAGAAACAGAAAAGCATGCAGTTTGCACGAGTGGCGCACGACAAGAACCGGCAGTGGAGATAGTGTTCGAACTAGCTCAAGGTTGCCAGTATTGCCATGCGTTGGTAGAGATGTTAATTTGTTTTCTGATTGTGCTAGCTGGTAGTACTAATTATTTAGAGAATTGGCTGCTCTCCCATATCAGTTTGTTGCCCTATAAGTCACGTGTCCCGTGTTTTGGTGGCAACGTGTTATGTGATTAGTTACGTTATGTAGCATGATTCTATTCCCATGACTAGTACACACCTGACGTTACGTGCCTTCAGTCACGTGACTTGCGGTTACGAGGTCATTGGCCAGATAATGTCACGTGACCAGTTGTCACGTGATGTTACGTGATTGTAGTCACGTAACCATTTGCTTCATAAGCTGTCTTTAGTCACGTGCATAAATATTACGTGATTTTACGTGAATGTTTCGTCATGTAATTCGCTCGCCTATCATAACTAATGCACTCCACGCCAAACCAATCGGCACACGTGTGATGGGAGTGGAGAAAAAGTTGCAGAGGGCAAAGTCTCTTGGTTCACGGTGATCATAATTATTGTTTACCCTACCCGGCTCACTGAACAAGCTATTAACTACGTACTTACGATCAGTTCGATGGTCTGAGCTATTGCCCCCGCTATACCACTTCGCAGCAGATGCATGATCGCTGCAACAGGGCACCTTGAAGAATGGCCTCGAAAAAAATCACGTGATGAAAATTCCCATGCTTCTGAATAACTGGATGACGCATAATAATGAGTGGCACTACCGTCGCTGTTCTTGACTCCACATCATCTCAAGTTTAAATGTTCGAATCTACTAGGTCACAAAAGCATGGCCGGTGGAGCCAGTTAACAGCTGAAGAAGTGGAAGGCCTTCGCAAAAGGATTCACTCCTGCGGGGGAACGTTGACTGTCCCAGTTGCCAGCAAAGTGAAATGTATAGCGAGTGGTTGCGCAGCTTTGACAGAGTGGCGGCAGTTGTGGCGTGACAACGTACACAGAGCAGCTATGTAGAATGGCTTGAGCTTTTCACGAACTTTAGTTTACCTCGAGCTCGCACTACGTCGGTCACAACAGGAAAGCAGTGCGGAGCGTGTGAAAGCAGCATTGAGCAAAACAATTAGCGTCCCAAATGCATGTCTAGTAGCAATTGAGGAGGTTTTCGAAGGAAAACCACGTGCGAACGCGTCAGCGCTGCCACTCAGTCAACATTTCAACAGTGCAGCAAGTCACTGTGATTGTCGAACTATCTCTACGAGATGAATCTCACCACTTACCGGCATGTCCGTGGGCATTAATGGACCTCTAGGTGAGGTCTTTCGTTTCACCCCGAGCATGGAATTTTCCACTCTCGATTACCAAAAGAATGCATACGCAGCACCTTCGTGCTGCTCGTCTTGATTCTATCGAGTATTACACGCAAATAAATTGACAGGTTATTGTTATTTACAATACACGCCTAAAAGTTTTTTCTGGAGAAAAGAATTAGTAGAAGCGATGCCTCGAAAGTCGTTATTCACCACAAATGTCAATGGGGGTGGCCGCTTCATCACAGCAACGCGGTTGTGAGTGGTACTTCGTGAGCATGGTGAAATAGATTGCGTTACGTGGTAGCCAAGTGATGAAAGGAATTATAGAGAAGAACTTATAAGGAAGAACTTATCCCTGTTTTCTTTGTGCGTGAGTGCATTGCCTGCGCAATTGTCTTACATCTGAACCATACCGCTCGCTGGCGTAGTAGCATGAGGACAGATCTTCTGCAAGCGCCAACGTGGTGGATGGGCTCAACCTTGCGCTGGGCGTATGTTAAACTGGTTGACAGGTGAACTCGGGTTCAAAACTGTTGATTCTAGAATGCTCCCATTCAACTCGTGACTGTCACAAGGCCGGTAAACTATCAAGCGTCTCCAACTCTAAAATATCAGCGGACAAACACTGTTCGTACGCTTGGAGCTCCCGAGATTGGCCTAGGTGTTATCATAGTTCTTATGAAGATTGCAGATATCGAGACAGCAGCAATCGAACTAGAAGCAAGGGGCATGCCGCAAAGGGCAGTGATTTCACCAATGCTGTTCAACATTGCCATGATTAGACTGTCAAAGAAATTATTGAGCATTGAAAGATTGAAGCACAGCATCTACGCAGATGACATTACCATCTGGTGCACAGGTGAAAGCGAGGGGCAGATTGAGAGCGCTCTGCAAGAGGCGATTGACACCATAGAAGCATACCTTTGTTCTTCCGGTCTCAAGTGCTCCTCGAGTAAGTCAGAACTTTGACTGTATCGGAATGCACGCCGGGGACCGAAGCCCAGGGGATGGAAGCCGTTAAAGCAGATAGACACCCACCTCCATACAAATCAAGGGGATGCCATCCAGAGGGTCGACTCCATCAAAGTCCTGGGCATGCTGATAGAGTCTACCGGCGCCAACAGCAAATCTATAGCCAAGTTAACTTGGAAAACAGACAGTGCGGTGCACCTCATATGCAGAGTGGCCAACAAAAAAACTGGGATCAAGGAAGACAACCTCATCAGGTTGATGCATGCGCTTGTTCCAAGCCACTTCACGTACGAGGCAGCAATGCACAACTGGTCAAGAGCAGAGTCCGAGACACTGAATGTGCTCCTCAGGAAAGTTATCAAGAAGGTCCTGGGCCTACCCATACATACCAGCACCGAGCATCTCCTTGAGCTTGGCATTCACAACACGCTCGAAGAAATAGCAGAAGCCCAAGAGAGAGCACAGTTTGCAAGGTTATCTACAACAAGGTCGGGGAGAATGATCCTGCAGGAGCTGGGCCAATACCCAATGGCAATCAGACGCAATTACAATGATATCCCCGACAACATCAGGGAGAATATCACGGTGTCTCCTATACCAAGAAACATGCATCCAGAACACAACGTCGGAAGAAGAGTAGCGAGGGCCAGAACTATACTTCGTTAAGTCTCAAACGAGGAACGAGGGGTCGTATTTGTTGACGCGGCTTCCTACGCCAATGGGAAAGCGTTTGTGGCAGTGGTGGTCGATGGGGCTGGCCTTGTCGTCAACTCAGCGACGGTCAAGACGAAAGACCCAATCATTGCGGAACAGGTGGCCATCGCCTTAGCACTCAAGATGGATAACATTGAAGTCGTCTACAGTGATTCCATGGCAGCACTACGGGCGTTCGCCAAGGGGACAGTCTCTGAACAAACGCTGAGAATACTGCAAGGCAAGAAAGTAACGCATCATTTTCTGAGTTGGTCCTAGCTCACCTTGGGCAGATCAACTATTCCCCTCCCAATCTCAATGAAGCAGCACAGGAGGCAGCGCGAGAACTCTCCAACCGTGCCTCCCCGGGTTCTACCGGTGAATGGGATAACCCGGAAATTCTTACAACATATAACGAGCTCACTAAACATTTCTACCTGTCTAGAAGGATTTTCCCTCCACCTCACAAAAATCTAACCCGGCCCCAAGCACTTACATTAAGGCTTTTGCAAACGCAGATGTACCCTACTTTGAAAATGTTACACATCATGTACCCTGACCTATACCCAAATAATCTTTGTCCACATTGTGGGGAAATAGCTTCATTAGAACACATGCTCTGGCTGTGCACCAAACTCGCTCATTTATCGAACATCTCCTCTGCCAGATGGGAGGCGGCGATCCACAGGTCGTCCTTGGCAGATCAGCTCTGGGCTGTCCACCAAGCCCGCGAGGCGGCTGAGGAGCTTGGCATCTCAGTCCCCACGGGGGAGCTGCCCGCAACACAGTGATCTGTGTTTTGGAGGACCAAATAAAAGTTTATCCAATCCAATCATAGTACTTATCTCTACCAAATCTATTGAGGCATGCACTGTCAACTTGAACATTGCAAATGAACTGAGGTAACATGATCGTAACAGTTAGGTGTCTTATTGCTTTGTGGTGAATTGTGCATATTTTCGTTTATTTGGAAACTCCCCCTCCTTTTCAAGTGCGTTAGCACTGCCTGGTAGATATGAGTATTTTTTGAGAGCCCCTCGTTAATTCATGTTTATATAAAATCTAGTTTAAGAGTGATGTCTAAGACAATGTTTTATGTGTTAACTGATGAGAGCAGCTAGTCAGCGTGATTTCTGGAGATTTTCGTTTACTCTGGCGTTTGTGTGCAAATCGTTCATGTGAAGTACGATTCGGCGGTTCATTTCTCATAAATGTAGTATTAAAACAAGATGTCATTTGTTCGAGAGAAACTCGCACTTTGTTCCAAATAAAACACCAGCCATGGCCGGTGTCCACTAATCGTGTCACTATTTGCACCGTCAACCCTTTTGCAGAAAGCACGTAAGTCATGGAATGTTGTTGATCTACTTCTTCATCTTTATCAATTGTGCTGCCCTTGCAACCGAGAAAGTGTGATTGGTAGAGAACTAAATATATAAGCTGCCTGCAACTTTAGGCTCGTGTGCTCATATGATGCGCGTGAAAGAACAGATTAACAGTACTGTTTTCTTTCTAACCCTGTCCTATACACTAGCTCCCCAGCACTCATTTGCGTTATTCTCAGCTTTTAATATTGATGTTCTAACACGCTATATGAAACTTCTTCACTCACTTCAGCAATGCACTATGTCCGTCTTCATAGATAGGTTCGTGGCTGTATGTTATGTATCTATTGAAGTGCTTCTACAACAATTGAAGTGGAAAGATTACCTGAAGAAGAATCTACGCTTGCGTACTTCGAGAGATTATCTGAAGAAGCATTTACGCTTGTCTTTCCACACGAAGGCTTTTATATAAGCAGTCCTTAGAAAGAAAAAAAATAAAGAAGAGACATTCTGAGTTTCTTAGCAGAAACAACAAAAAGTAGCACTAAACAGAGCTTTGCGTAGCTTTTATGAAAATACCACGGCAATCGGCGATTGCAATTCCTGATTGGCTACGTCATTGCATGCCAGGGTCCACCATGGCTCCACTGACGTATTGCCGTCATGAATATAACGTTGTAAAATATATGCTGACTGATTGCAAAGAACAAAATGTGGCTGATTCCTGTATCTAATATTTGGTAAAACACGAAAGTGAGGCATCTTTTCACGGACGCCATTTATACTTATTCGTACAAATACTTCACAGGTCCCTACGTTTGGAACATTGTATGAGGGAGGAAAAAGACAGTAACAATCAAGAACTAGAAAATGGTACAAAATATGACGAATTCAATATTAAAATATAAAAAGATGCATGAATAACAAAAACAATGGTAGGCATGGAATGAAGCAAAGCAAAACACGAGTTTTTTGTGCAGTTCAGCGTTTATGGTGCATTGTTTCGCCACAAGGCCGAATGCTACCACAACAAACTGCAATGTCCTGCAAAAAACGGCAAGCATCAGCAGCTCAAAATTTAGAGAGCGCACCTCAAGCGGAAACCACGCATGAAAAGAGCATACACGGGATGAGCGTGGACTGACAACTGTCACCACAGCTCGACCCTCAAAGTGCGCTCTAAAAACAAAAAGAAAGGCGCACAAAACGAACGCTCCTCTATACACAAGACAAGCGCAAACTCTTCTTTGTGTGCGACCGGCAAGTTTCTTTCGTAAATACGGCCGCAACAGCGAGCGAAGTGACCTTCGCGCTCACTCGAAACACAATTCTGATAAGCGTGCGCGCAGGAGAGACCACGCTCCTTGGAGGCGGCGCTCTCCAGAGAGGCGACGACTTTCAGAACGGGCCCAACGTGCGCTCACCACGCCAACTCACGACTGATGACGAGAACGCAGTGAATCTGTGGAGCTCTGAGGATCGCCAAATAACATATGGTGTATATAAATGAATGGCTTACTGTTAGCTCTCTTGTTTGCATGCGCACAGCGGCGTGGTGGCTAAGCGCCGCGCGCTGCTGTAATAGAATTCACTGGTTCGACGCCCCGGGGTAAAGCTGCTGCATACCGGTTTTTTCTTTGCGATCTGTTGTATAGATATTACAATCTCATATCCGCGACGGAAAAACGTGAGTGGAGGTGCGGTAGAACCCGCATAGAACACATTTGTGTTAAAAAAAGAATACGAAAAATTTCTTTGCGCGTCTTAAAACTCGACGTCCAGGAGGCCATCCTGGTTTAGGCAGAGGTGGTTACAGAGGACTACCGAGCGTAGCAACCTCTTCTTATTTCTGTCCCATTGCCCCTTTTCTTTAGAAAGAAAAATAAAGCTTTACCTAACTAACTACCCAGCGTGGTGTGGAACCAGCAACTTCTGGATTCAGAGCGCGCGGCCCTAATGCCTATGCGACGAAGCGTGAGTTGTCGAAGATTCTAACGGCAAGCCATTTATATACACCATACACTGCTCGGCGGCCTTCAGAGCTCCGAAACGTTAGCGAAACGTTAGCGCAACGAAAGCGAAGCGTGTAAAGCCACGCTTCGCTTTCGTGTTATACCAACTTTCAGAAAAAGGAATCAGCCACGTTTTTTGAACATTTCGCAGATTTGAGCACTACTTAGACATACCAGCATGTATTATTGCACTCATATTGTAATTTCATGAGCCCGAATTGGGGGAACATGTTCCTAATTGCACGCATTAAGAAATAAAAACATGCATGCTTATGGAAAAGCACGTCCACATGTAGGTATACTTGTAGAAGCATGTCTTGGGGGAAGGGCATGGTGTACGCGTGTGTGTATCAGTGTACTTGGACTGTTTTTACAGAACCCTGTTTGTGTCATTTTAATGCAGCGTTAACACACCAAAATACCTTGTTGTAGTTTGAAATGAACCCACGAAAATTCTGAGGTTACGCTGCTATATAGTGAGCTATTTCTGTAGTTTGCGTCATACGTGTAAAGTAGGATTGTAGGTTTTCAGGCTTCAGATGATTATCGGTTTTTCTTTTTTTCGAAGTAAAAGACAGTCAAGAAAAAACGCCGTATTTTTTCAATACTTAAAACAAAATAAAACCACGTGAGACCTGACAATTTAAAGAAGCAACACTAGTACTTTCATTCCCAAGTTGCGCAGTAAAATTAGCGAGGGCACAAGTTAAGAATGCGGCCTGTACGGGTTCTCTATAAGAAAATATACAGAAACTAGCCTATAATAGTAAATAGTATAGGTCGTTTTGTAATTTATTTATTTTTTTCGAAAGTACCGGTTGTGGAAAGCGTTGTAAAATTTCAATACAGAGTAGCATGGATGAAAGAGTGTGTGCGGACATAAAAAAACAACAGAAAGTATCATCCAAACTTGCACCTATGAAAACCTAGCTCGAAAAATTTCTAGAAAGACGGATTGAGCAAATGCTTTCCTTGTTATGATTGGTGTCTGTTTTGTAATTGGCAATGCGCTGTGGGCTCTATATCCCTGATGTCGCAAAATATGCACGAATGCAGGTGTGCTAGAGGCGGAACATGAAGCATTCAACTATGTTCCCGTTTGTACAATATTATATAGAGCCATTACATTAAGAATCAGTTAAAGTTGACGTCCACCTTTGAGGTGCCCAAATGACTTCTTCGGAAGGAACCGTTGGCTGGGAACCCAATAAGGACAGCATCATCTTTGGAAGAACATTCTGGAAAATGATAGCAAATTCTTACTGTATCATTGGTATGCAGTTATGATGCTTGGTATGTTTGTGTCATATGAATAACACTAGTGAATTATCTTCGAGCAGATGGTTCCTGTGATCTCGTTTTTCGCCTACATTGTTTTTGCTTAAAATTAGAGAAATACTTTTTAAGCTTTGTCATACAATGCAACAAGATGTGACACGTTTATCATTAACTGCAATGAATAAAGCCATAATAATAAAGCCAAAGAATAAAGCCATAATTTACTGTTGCAGTGTATATCATAAGCTGATCGCAACAGTTACGTCAGAACCATTACTTTTACCGCAGACAACTTCTCTGAGTGAAGAAGTTTTTTCGAATGACTTCGACAGGGGCCAACTTTTTTCTCCCTAGCTCAATCGTCATTAAGTTATATGAGATATATTGAGGCAGTTCAGGCTCTCATATTTGTGGTTGAATACTATGTTTGAAACGCTTCCTTTTAGTAGCAGATCTATTGAACTCCATTGCACGAGTTTACGAGAAGCGATGAAACATTGCAGTGACGCTAAATGGTTAAGCAGGCCTCTCTGTGACAATAAGTTGTGTAGTCAATAGCCAGTTTGGAACAGTTAATTGTGCTTAAAAACAGAGGCCATGGAAGGTTCGTGCATAGAAACATTGTGAAAGGCATTATCTTCAGCACCATTCCAACAGAAACCATTCTCATGGTGGTTTCTATAGCGATTGAATAAAGCATTAGCAAGCATTGTTCGCACTCCAAGTCAGTTTATATGCTGGATTGTTCCGAGTTGCCCCTGATGACTGACTTTGTAATTTTTCTCCGGACAGTGACAATCGGAAGCTTTGGGCGGGATTGTGTTGTTGTTTCCTGATAGCAGCCCTCGTTCTATTGTCGCTACTGTCTTCTTCGGAGGAGACTAGTGAGTATGCAAATTTTTAATTACGAAGTGGTGTAGAATATTATATTTCATATTAAACATAGAGATTACAAGGTAGATTCTTGTCCTAAAGCTCTATTGAAGGCTTTTTTTTTCTTGGTTCACTCAAAAATAGGCACAAGAAACTGATTCACCGTGATCTGTTTCTTGTACCCGTTGCTGACGACTTTGCCTGTTTTGTAAAACTGCATGCACAGTGTAGAGGCTCTGTATCTCCAGAGTGTTAAGTGACGTTTAAGGAAATGCGCACGCTAAACTTCTTCTTATTCACATTTTTGTACAATAACAGGCAATTAATGTATGTACGCAAAACTAATCGCCAACGTTACGCATCACTTTGAGAAATGACAAAAACGACAGCGATCTCGTTGTTTTTACGTCCATCATTGCGAGCTTGTTTATTCTTTTAAGGTTGCATATATTACAGACTACAATTATACATTGTCACAGAAACATATACGTGAAGCGATAGGCTTAATTACGGCAGGTGCCTCAATGATACATTTAGGTTCGAATTTTGTCACCGTTGTTCTTGATTGAATTATAACATTTTACATAACCAGGTCAGCGCGTAGATGTCTAGTAAAACTGCAAAGCCATAGTGGCTGAAAAATCTCTAATAACACACCATGTGACGTTCACTTTTGTCAATTTTTGTGTCAAGAATGAAAAAAAGTCAATGTCACATGGTGCCTTATTAAAAATAAGAAACTCCGAGTAATCTTTTGCAACGTGTGCTATGAAAGTGGGTGAAGTTGGTTGCTCTCTTGAATATTGTGTTCTATTGCAAAGAGATACATTTGCTGCAATAGAATTACGAAAAGCATCAATTCATATATAGGCCACCATGTACCAATTTAGGTGCATCTTTGAAAACGCTGAGAGGTTTTGCGTATTATCTGGCTTATTATCATACACCAGATCGCAAAATTGCCGGCGCTGTTCACCACAATCCTACACCCTATTTATTTAATAGTTTCTGGAATTATATGACAGGGGGGAGGGGTAATTGAAATGAGCACGAGCTCATTTGCTGGCATACGCGTGTCAGTTGGTCGCCGCGGAATTTATCCGTATCAACAGTTGGACTTCAGCTGACACTCATCAAATTGGACTTCAGCTGACTGCAGATAACACTCATCAAATTGAACGTTTGTTCAATTTGATGAGTGTTATTGTGCCTTACCCATTCAGAGAGTGCAAGTTTGAAATTTTCATGGCTAGTGAAACGGTAAATACGTTGCACTGTATGCGAAACAAGTGAAACTCAGATTATGCGAAACTCAAATTTTGGAGCAGTGAGAATCACATGAAATTAGGCTCGATATTTTGTAGCATTTCGGATCCACGCGAAGTAAATTGGGATGCAACTCGAATCTACGAAAGAAAACCATAACTCTGAAAGAAACTTCGCGATTTTCAAAAAATGTAAACTGCGATGATTCACGGCCCTAGTGATAAAACTACAATTTCTTGTTATACCGATCATTGCGACGTCTGTGGGGCGACACTATAACTATTCGCTCATTTTCTTCCCCATAGACGTGACTGATGAAGGCGGTGATGGAGGTGATAGCGATGCCCGCTACGCTAATTATCCTCCGTCGTCCGGCAACACTCCTGCTGCTGTAAGTAACGGTCAGCCCTGCATGAGTTGCGATTTTGGCAACAGGGACAAGTGGGCTAGTTGGTCGTATTTCATAATGAATGGCAGCGCAAGCACAAGTCAGCAGGGAAAAGAAGGCACATGAAACACAGCGCATAACTCGGGAGTGAATCTCGTATTTCATAAGCGACACTTATGACAAAACCATTCACGTCGCGCAAACTGAAGGAATTAAAAAGGGGTATATAGGCGTGTGTTGCCACCGCGGCTTCACTAAGAAAACACGATCGGGACAGAGCAACGGTCAAGCAGATACCGGTGACGATCAGCACGAGGCGAGCGAGAGGAGCCCAGGACCCAGTACCCAAGCGGCAGCGATGTTGCTTGCCAACGAGGTGTTTTTTCTTTTTTTGCCCCCGAAAAAACGAGCCATCCTGGCGACCTAAGAGTCTGGAGGCATAGGGCTGTGATATAGCTTAAGGCGAGCGACGTGTACGATGTCACGTCCATGCCTGCGCATGTCGTCAGATGGGGAAAGATGCTCAATGAGAAACTTCACCGGCAAGGTTTGCTCCAAAACGCGGTAGGGGCCCTCGTGCTTTGAGACGAGTTTCGAGGAACGGCTGGGGGTTTGATAAGGAACAGCCAGCCATACAAGTGATCCTGGAGAATTGCTGTGGCTCCGTGAAGAGTCGGCGTTGTTTTCTTTATGGCGCTGCTGTTCTTGTGACGTAAAGGTGCGTGCGAGTTCACGACACTCTTCCGCTTTTCGGGCAGCTTCCGAATGCCCATATATGGGCATTAGGATGTGTCAGGACGGTATGGAAGGAGAGCGTCGATGGTGTGGGCAGGTTCACGTTCATAAAGAAGAAAGAAAGGTGAAACTCCAGTGGTAGACTGTGCCATGGTGTTGTATGCGAACGTGATGAATGGAAGAATGCGATCCCAGTTAGTATGATCAGATATCACATACATCGCGATCATATAGCCGACGTTGCGGCTAAATCTCTCCATGAGCACGTTATTCTGCGGGTGGTATGCCGTGGTCTTGCGATGAACAATATGGCATTCAGAAAGCAGAGCCGTGACGACTTCTGATAGGAAGGCTCGACCTCGGTCACTTACTAGTTCTCGAGGTGCACCATGTCGTAGTATGAAGTGACGGAGGACGAAGGACGCTAGGTCCGGTGCAGTGGCACTTGGAAGGGCGGTGGTCTCAGCGTAGCATGTTAAATAGTCCACAGTGACTATGATACACCAATTTTCATCTGATGTTATCGGTGGAGCGCCATAGAGGATAATTATGATTCGATCGAAAGGTTTGGCAGGGCACAGAAGCGGCAGAAGCGCACCAGATGATTGGAAAGGCGATGATTTGCGGGGCTGACAGTCAGGGCGGCCCATAACAAATTTTCGAACAAAATTAGACATGCCGCGCCAGTAAAAGCGATGGCGAATTCGTTCGTAAGTTTTGGAAACTCCGGCATGGCCACATTGGGGATCGTCGTGAAAGGAGGCGCATATTTGTGATCGCAAGTGGCGGGGGACAACGAACAGCCGCTTACGACCTTCAGGGGCGTAGTTTTGTCGGTGTAGCAGCTGATCACAAATGGCGAAATGAGCAGCTTGACGTCGGAGAAATCATCATACCGCAGTGGTCGACGACCAAGAGAGACAGTCAAAGAGGGAAGCGATTCACTGGTCTTTGTGTTGTTCACTGGCAAAAAAGTCAAGGTCGATAGATGCGACGGAGTTGGTACCATTGGTTCCGCGGGCCGAGTCGGGAGGTAAGGGCAAACGGGACAGGGCGAACGGGACAGAGCGTCGGCGTCAGAGTGATTTCATCCGCTGCCATGATGACGCGAACGTCCTACTCCTGGATTTGCAGAGCCCCCCGAGCTAGGCGGTCAGAAGGATTTTTCAATGTGGCGAGGCAACGAAGTCCGCAGTGGTTCATTACCAGGTCGAATGTGTGACCGTACAAATTAGGGCGGGACTTCCGAAGCACCCACAATGGCGCTAAGCACTCCTTTCAGTGAAGCTGTAATAGGCCTCAGCTTTAGTGAGCGTGCGACTCGCATAAGCGACGACGTATTCGGAGTAGCCCGGCTTGCGTTGGACGAGGACACACCAAGACCAACCCCACAAGCGTCTGCGTTAACTTCAGTCGCAGCTGTTGGGTCAAAATGCCGGAAAATGGGAGGAGAGGTTAGCAGACTACGGAGCGTAGCAAACGCGACGTCGTAGTCGGAAGACCAGGAGGAAAGGTCTGCGTCACTGCGATGGAGGTTGGTCAGTGGTGACATTATCGATGTGAAATTTTGAACGAAGCGCTGGAAGTACGAGCATAGTCCGACGAAAGTGCGTAATTCTTTAAGTGTATTATGTTTAGGGAACTTTGCACCTGCTCAAGGTTTTGCACGATCGGGTAGAACAGCATGCTTGGACACGATGTGTCCTATGATGGACAGCTCTCACGCAGCGAAGCGGCATATTTTAAGGTTCAGCTGGAGCCCAGCGTTGGCTAAACACGCCAGAACCAGTTGGAGCCGAAGCAGATGTGGAGGAAAATCGGGAGAGAAAATGGCAATGTCGTCGAGGTAGCATGGACACACAGACCACTTCAGTCCACGCAGTGTTTTATCCATGAGTCGTTTAAATATGGCAGGAGCATCACAAAGCCCAAAAGGCATTGCGTTAAATTCATATAGGTGATCTGGTGTAATGAACGAAGTTTTCTGGCGATCAGCTTCTGCCATAGTAACCTGCCAGTATCCAGATCGTAAGTCTAAGGAGGAGAAGAATTCAGCTTCTGCCGTCAAGGGCGTCGTCGATGCGCGGTAATGGATAGATGTCTTTTGGCGTCACCTTGTTTAATCGCCCGTAGTCGACGCAAAATCGAATCGATCCATCCTTCTTCGAACGAGAACGACAGGAGATGCTTAAAGACTGTGCGATGGCTGAATAACGCGACGGCGTAGCATCTCTTCGACTTCGTCGTTGATGACGTGACGTTCTGCAGCAGAGAGACGGTATGGTCTTTGACGCAATCGCTGGTGTGAACCAGTGGCAATGTAGTGGTGCACAGGGGAAGTGCGACGCAATTGCGCCTGAGAAGCGTCGAATGAATTCGCGAAGTGCTGGAGGAGATGAAGAAGCTCGGAACGTGCTTGAGCACATAAGATTTCGGCGATGAATCTCAAGAAGATGTCATTCGAAGAGCATTCCTGTGGGAAATGGGCATGAAGGTCGGTCGAGGCGCTACTGGACGATTTATCTGGCATGTTAAGGAAGGAAGAAGAATGAAGGTACTCCACTCGACCGAGGCATTCCTCGGCAAGTAGCGTACGCGGTGGAGAAGGTGGTTGTGGACGAAAATATTGCTTTGGCCAGCAGTGACGTCATGTGAAGTGAAAGGCAAGGAAATGGCTCTGCGGTTCATGGAAATGTCCGAAGGCGTAAACATTACTGTAGCATCGTTATGGTCATCGCAACAAACAGAGACAACGGCAAGAGAGGCTGGCAGAATTTCAGTGTCCTTCCGCATGACAAGTTTTGGCAGCCGCTCAAGAGTTTCGTGCAAAGGTTTGTCACACAGGTGCGAAAATTGAGCTTCACCACGTGCGCAGTCGGTGACGGCATGATGATGTGACAGAAAGTCCCACCCGAGGATAACGTCATGCGAGCACACCGAAAGGACGATGAACTCGACAACGTAGACAGAGCCTTCGATAAATATGCGGGCCGTACAGGTGCCAAGAAGTCGAACTGGTTGTGCGCTAGGCGTACTAAGCGATAGTCCATGTAGTGGGGTGGTCATTTTGCGTAGGAAGTGGCAGAGCTGGGCGGCCATAACAAATCGCCCTCAGACCAGCGCTCTGTGAGCTACGCATCAGCTGTCCGTCGACACACTCCAGTGTCCTACAACTCGTCACCACTGGCTTATCGTGACGTAAGCCAAGGGCCTTACAACGAGCCGTGGGCCCCAGCTCCCAATCTGCCGCAGCCGTATCCACAGTCCAACGTGCCTATGCAAACGGCGCCAATGTACACTCCGCCGGCATCTGCATCTTGGTCGCAAGGTATGCCCACCAGTCCACCATTCATCCGTAAGACGGACTTGTGGCGCACCGTCGACCGTCGACCACTTTGCTTTCATTGCGGAGAAGCCGGCCATATTTTCCGCCATTGCCCGTACCGTGACCGTAGACATCATAACTTTCTACAAACCTCCCCTCGTGCCTATTTCGATAACCGCCGTGACAGCAGTGCTGGCCCGCAAGCATAGCAACCCGAAGTGCCGTATCGTCGACCCCGCTCTCCTTCACCTGCACCGAACTCGCCGCCGCAGCGCAGGTACTCCGAGGTGGTCCGGGGCAGATCCCCTAGCCCTCGTCGGGGAAACTAACAGCTGCGACCTTTGGGGGGAAGGTTGCCGCCCGTCGAGATGCTATCACACCCCCAACATCTTCTCTACGACGTGATATGACGAATGATACCACGGATCGTACGACGCACGATACCAAGGACGATACGACGTCACCGACATCAACAGAAATCGTAAGCGCCAATCTAGACATTTGTATAGACGGACGCCCAATAACAGCACTGGTAGATACTGGTGTGGACTTCTCTATTATCAGCCGTAAACTCGCCGACTGCCTAAAGAAAGTAAGAACAATGTGGACGGGACCAAACATTAGAACCGCAGGGGGTCAATTGGTGACGCCGACAGGCAAATGTACAGCTCGAATTAATATCGGCAGTTCAGATTTCGTCGCTACTTTCGTAATTTTACCGGAGTGCTGCAAAGACCTGACCTTGGGCATGGACTTCTTGCGTGAATACGGTGCCATTATCAACATTCCTGAGAGATCGGTTACGTTTTGGACGGCCCCAGATCAAGTTTCGGATGTGCCCTGTACAGACCAGCGACGTCAGCCTTTGCGTGTCTTCGAAGACGACGTGACCATCCCACCGCGGTCGAGTGCACTCGTGGCTGTGACATGTGACACGTCGAGCGATTCTGAAAACATCGCCGAGCGAATTCTAACACTGCTATTCAGCCATGGTTTATCTATCGCAAGAGGCGTCGTAAGCATAAAATGCGGACACACGCACGTCCTTATTACGAACTTCAGCTCTGAACGCCGACATCTAACGAGGGGCATGGCAGTCGCGTACGTGGAAGAGCTCGCCGAGATGACAGACTGCCTAACTCTTGAAAAAGATAATTCAACTGATCTCACCCCTGCACCTCTATCTGTTGATATTGGCCCAAGTTTGCTGCCGGCGCAGAAGCAAAGTATCATGCAGCTTATTAACAAGTTTGAAGATTGTTTCTCTTCGGTTTCCAGGGTCCGTCAAACGCCACTGACGAAACATCGAATTATAATGGACGACATGAAAAGACCCATCAGGCAAAACCCGTACCGGGTAGCTCCGCGAGAACGTGAAGCCATCGAAAAGCAGGTGCGACAGATGCTTGAAGACGACGTTATTCAGCCGTCGAAAAGCCCTTGGGCTTCACCGGTTGTATTAGTTAAGAAAAAAGATGGCACCTTACGTTTCTGTGTGGATTACCGCAAGCTGAATCAGGTGACAAAAAAAGACGTCTACCCACTTCCACGTATCGACGATTCACTCGATCGACTACGGCACGCGCGTTATTTCTCGTCGATGGATCTAAGGAGTGGGTATTGGCAGATAGAAGTCGATGAAAGAGACCGGGAGAAAACAGCGTTCGTGACACCTGATGGCCTTTTTGAATTTAAGGTACCTCCATTTGGCTTGTGCTCAGCACCGGCAACGTTTCAGCGGCTAATGGACACCGTACTATCAGGCCTCAAGTGGCAGACGTGCTTAGTGTATTTAGATGACGTCATCGTATTTTCTGCCACATTCGACGAACATGTCAGGCGACTGCACTCAGTATTTCAAGCTATCCGTTCTGCCGGACTAACACTTAAGCCGGAAAAATGCCATTTCGACTTCGAAGAGCTTCTGTTCCTGGGGCATCTTGTCAGCAGTGAAGGTGTGCGGCCTGACCGTGAAAAAATAGCTGCCGTTACGAATTTTCCAGCGCCAACTGACAAAAAAGGCCGTCAGACGGTTTTTAGGACTGTGTGCTTACTACCGACGCTTCATTGAGAACTTCTCGCGCATTGCCTCGCCGTTGACTCGCCTCACCCGAGAAGACGTCGCATTCGTATGGAATGAAGAGCAGCAAAAATCATTCGACGAGCTGCGGCAACGCCTTCAGAAGCCACCAGTCCTCGCACACTTTGATGATGAAGCACCGACAGCAGTGCACACCGACGCCAGCAATGTCGGCTTAGGAGCTGTACTCGTGCAGTGGCAGGATGGCGCCGAACGAGTCATTGCTTACGCGAGCAGAACTCTTTCACGTGCAGAAGAAAATTATTCCACTACGGACAAAGAGTGCCTTGCGGTGGTGTGGGCGGTTATAAAATTCCGCCCATACCTGTATGGTCGTCCTTTTAATGTTGTCAGCGACCATCACTCCCTCTGCTGGCTGACGAATTCAAGAGACCCTTTAGGACGGTTGGCGCGCTGGAGCCTGAAGCTTCAAGAATTTGACATGACGGTGGTCTAAAGATCGGGGAAGCGACATTCAGACGCTGATTGCCTTTCTCGTGCGCCATACGAACCTGCGACGGCAGAAGATGATGATACAGCCTTTGTCGGAGTTGTAAACACGGCAACTGTCACACAGCTGCAACGAGACGACCCCGAACTAGAACCCATAATACGTTTTTTAGAGGGTCGCACTTCAGCTGTACCTAGACTGTTTGCGAGAGGGCTTTCGTCATTTTGCTTGCGCAACGACCTCCTGTATAAGATGAACTTCACGCCACACGGAAACGACTACTTACTCGTCGTCCCAACATCTCTAAGGAGCGAAGTATTACAAGCATGCCACGATGAACCAACATCCGGCCACCTGGATTACACGCGTACGTTGTGCAGAGTGAGGCAGAAATACTACTGGCCACGACTGACGGCAAGCGTTCAACACTATGTTCGGACGTGCCTTGATTGCCAGCGCAGAAAAGTTCCACCCGTCAAACCAGCAGGCCTCCTCCATCCTATTGACGTGCCTGTTACTCAATTCGCTCAAGTCGGAATGGATCTTTTGGGCCCATTTCCAACCTCATCAGCAGGTCGCAGATGGATTATAGTAGCCACCGACTACCTCACTCGTTACGCCGAAACCAAGGCTTTGGAGAGGGGCACGGCAAGTGAAGCAGCCCGATTTTTCGTAGAGAATGTGGTGCTGAGGCATGGTGCTCCATCAGTGGTAATAACTGACAGGGGAACTGCATTCGCAGCCGAACTATTACAGACAGTTTTAAGACTTAGTGGCACATCCCACCGGCGAAAAACGGCGTATCATCCGCAAGCGAATGGTCTTACGGAACGTCTCAACAAGACACTAGCGCATATGCTCTGCATGTACGTCGATGTGGGGCATAAAAACTGGGATGAGATCTTGCCGTATGTCACGTTCGCCTATAACACGGCTTATCAAGAAACAACAAGAACAACGCCATTCCGCCTTCTTCATCGTCGTGAAGTCACCACTATGCTGGATGCTATGCTGCCGCACGAGTGCGAAGACGCTGAAACGGATGCTGATTATATCACTCAGCTGGCCGAAGAAGCCCGACAACTTGCACGCCTACGTATTAGTCGCCAGCAGGACTACGATTAAAGACGGTACAACCTTCGTCACCGACCAGTCTCCTACGAGCCAGGAGAGAAAGTTTGGATATGGACACCTATTCGGCGCCGTGGCCTCTCAGAAAAACTGTTAAGACGGTACTTCGGCCCCTATAAAGTTCTGCGACGTCTCAGTGACAATAATTATGAGGTTGTTCCTGATACTGCGCACTCTTCAAGGCGTCGAAGGTGTGCTCCAGAAGTTGTGCACGTGGTACGCATGAAGCCTTACTTCGCCGAATGAACTCATGCGTTTCCAACGAGTACAAACCGCTTTGATTATAAAGCATCGGGACGATGCTTTCTTGAATGAGAGGCTAATGTCACGGCTAAAGGCCGGGCAAGAAGACAAAGGACGACGAAGTGATGAGCGTGGACAACACCCACGATTCCTCTGAGAAAGAAGAAGTCGAAGTGGCTGCTCTGTTATTTTCACCTAGCGACAATATAGATACATAATAAATTTATGATACGCTTACGCTGGCGGCGAAATCCCGCCGAGAGGGTCCATATAATTGCAATCGCAATTAAAAAAAAACGCCAATGCTACAGTCGCAGTCACATTCTGAATGTACACTCACGAATGAGGTGAGTGGTGCTTATATTATTAAGTGGTACTACATTGGTGTGATCGCATAGGCCTTCCAATGAACGTGCATACACAGCATGTTGCAGGCCCGATCTGGCCAGCTAGCTGCTCTCGGTAAAACTACCCAGACACCTAACTCTAACATATTGTACCGAGTTATCACAAGTGTTGTTGCAACTTAGAGCGGTGCTTCTTTGTTCTATGGAGACTGAGCACGCACACGTATGTATGCGCTTGAGGGGACAGCGTAGAGGAAGGCGCCCACCTATGTGTCGAGAGGTTGTGTTCCTATTCTTGAAGAGCATCGTAGACAGTCTACGCAGACAGTCTAGAAGACAGCACCGAACCCACGTTGTCCGAGATATGAAACACGTCTAGACAGCTTCTACGCGATGAGGCGCCACCTAGCGTTGAAAAAAAAAGCTAAAATAACCTAACTGTTGATGTTTTTAGGTTATTGTGAGTTAGAATCTAAGAAAAAGTAACTGTACTCGTATTGAGTGTCTGGAGAAGCGTTTGTTTGTTTGCAGACGGCTATTCCGGCGAGATCCGAGCTATCCGCTACAACCCGAGTAATTTGCTCAGCCACCTTCACGGAGGAAGGAAAGGTAGGAGAGGCCCTGACGTCACTCGTTGTGAAGCTGCGATGGAGCCGGAAGTTAGCCATATTGACTTGGAAAATTCTCCTCTCATGTTTACATTCGATATGTAAAGCAGAAGGCACGGCTCTCTTTCCGGCTCGAAAAGCCCGTGAGCTGCGCAGCGCGCGTGTCGTGATGATTCGAAACTAATGGAACGTGGCTTAACACTCTGGGCCAGTGCAACACCTTTGCCGAAATCATTTCGTCACAATACTAACAGCGAGTAACAGCTCACCGAAAACGAAGCAAGTACAAGAGAAAACCACACTAGATGCATTGACAACGGTGAGTGTTTTCACGTAATTAATTCACAAACTGTACAGACAACATGATCAGTCGTGCGCCTTCTACTGTTGCAATCCGCCACGCGGCCGACGCAGCGTCAGGCCACTGTGTCCGTGTTCCGCGTGAAACTCACCGGCGTCAGCTGTCTGCGACCGTGGTGACTTTGAGCACAGTGCAAGTGACACTTTAACGCGGTTGCGGTTACGTGTAAAATACATGCAATGCTTGGGGAGAGTATACGAAGCGGGAGGAAAAAGTTGTTTTAATACGCACATGCAAGTTGTTACTGTACACACACAGCATGAAACTACATATGTGCACATGGTCCTCATTGCGTCTTGCTGGGCTCAACAGCGTCGTCCTTTGTCACAAGCAGGAGCACTGCCCAACCCTCACTGACCTGCAAGGCGTTGGTCGTCGTTCCGCTTCGTCATGGTGCCCAACGCAATTTCGCTGAACACTAATTGCTTCATCCGCGTCATCCGCCGCACAACATATGGATATGCACTCGTTCTACGCGCTGTTAAAACCTCGTGATGGACAGAAGGATTTGTAAACGTTGCAAAGTGTACAGTAACTCCCAGGAGAACACTGCGTAAACAATAATGTGGCGCAGAGCACGGATATTGTCCGCCACGGCTCAGCACGAGACCTGGGGAGGCACACAAGCCACCGCCAGCCACGGCCGCTCACTGCTAGACCAGCTCCAACGCGCAACGCGTAACCATAGCAACGCCGCCATTGTGTCCAGTGAATATGGCCGCCATGATGTCATTTCCTCCACACTTGTCACGCCGCGCGCTGGCTGGGCATGCCCTCTCCTACCTTTCCTTCCTCCAGGGCCACCATCTTGCTTGGACAGCAAAGTAGCCTGCATCGTATTTGTCTATGATGCAGTCTTCTCGAAGCCGTCCATTTGCCGGCTACGTCAGAATTGGAATCAGACTTAAGATGGCCGCCGCCTATGGTGACTTTCTGAACACACCCTAGAGATAGAAACCATCGCGATTAGCGCAACGAAGCAGGACACATGAAAAAAAAGCCCCGCAAAAGAGCACTCAAACAACTGCATTTGTTGAAATCATCCGCGAGGAGGGCGCAACGTTAGTGCCGTGTGATTACTCAGTTATGGCCATGCACGTTCTTAACAACAATTGCAGCCGAAAGTCCTTATGAAACGTGTAAAGAACTCTTAGCTTTCCGTTTTCATTTCAGAAAAGCAAACACTGGGAGGTATTTATCAGAGGCACGCCATCGATTTGTTCTCATTTTTTTTTCAGCCATCGCAATGCATGTAGTCTTTTGACTTGACCAATGGCAGGTTAGAGCTGAGGGATCCCATTTTGCATCCCCCCCCCCCTCCAAAAATGGGAAACACTGCGAACGCTTATGGAAGCACAGACCACGTCACATTTTTTAAAACTGAATGCTCAGACAGTGAGCACTCACCACACTCGTGTTGCTAATTAATTCTGGATAGCCCAAGTATGTTCATTGTCCTTATTTTCACAAAGACACTCGGCGACAGCAGGCAAACCGATGGAAAGTGACGTTTAAAATAGAACCAGGCATTTAATTTTGTAGTTTGCCGAAAAACTGAAAATCGCATATTCCGGAAAACACCACGATAGACTACCTGTACGGGAATAATGTGGCAAATTGCGCCAGTGAATCCTTGTATACAGCATCCATAATACTGTATGAGTTAATGACGAGTTCTAGTGCATACACGCCGCTGCTTAGCGTGCAGTTGGTTGTTCAGCTGTTCAGCTAATCTCATATCTAATCTTTGTGTGGGCATTTAGGATCAGGACATGAGCATTACTGACATGCACTAAGTCTTAGGTGCCAAGCGTCAGGTGAGCCCTGGATAAAAAGTTATAGCATATCCATGGAGTGAATGATGAGAGGGGCGAAGCGTCTGTCTGTCTGTCTGTCTGTCTGTCTGTCTGTCTGTCTGTCTGTCTGTCTGTCTGTCTGTCTGTCTGTCTGTCTGTCTGTCGAAGGAACTCGAATGATGCGCGCGCCATCTTGTGAATACTTCGCGCACAAGGAATGGCTACGGCAGACAAGCCTTACGCCTTATGAAGCTTCACCCCCGAAAAAATGCTTCTTGCTTTCATAGCGTTGCAACGGTTTTCTACACAGCCGTAGCTCTGCTGATCGCTGGTGTCCGTGGTACCAAGACCCGGCTCAGCTTTTATTTTTCTGTTCGTGTATCAGCTTATTGCGAAAATTCATATAGCATTTTGCTGAACATTATCACAATCTACCATTTTTTTCATCAAGACACCGCCTTCGACTGAAAAACCTCCTCCACCTCCTCCTTCGAACTCAAGCAAATCAACTACAACCGAAAAGACCACACCATCTAAGACTGCATCAACTAAGACCAGATCAACTAAGACCAGAAAAACTACGACCACGGGTAAGTAGTGCTTACTCTTAACAAGCAGATAAACGGCTAAGATAAAAGATAAAGGGTAAAGGAGGTCAATAAAAATAGGGTATCATATTCAGCAACTATTATCAAATAACTAATGGTAGTTTGTCTCTATCTCTCAAGATGAAGATATATGTGACAACTGAGTGTCAGAAACCTTGTGGATTACAACGTCATTTGTACTCAAATTGAGGACAACGTAGCAAGCAATGACATGAGAAATGATAGGTCTAACTTGAAAAGAGAAGTGGAGTGCGGAGTCGGCCAGAGTTCAAATCAGAGTTATGCACACCTCAGTTTAAATTAAGCAGAAGAAATAGACGTGGGCCGAGCACGCAGCATGTAAAAAAAGCAACAGCTGCTCTTTAAAGAGGACCTGAAGACCTCCTCGAGCCTGTTGAAGTAACAAATTTGTTGGAAGGCAGACACGGCTATGAACTGCTTAGCCAAATATCGCAGTCATCAGCGCTGCTTAAAGGTTACAAGCGGAGCGTAAAGTTGCTGTTTTGACAGTCAAGCAACTCGCAAGCAGAAGCTGCCTGCGTCGGCGTTTTCGAGGTTAGAGAGGGGGGAGCATTGGAGCGGAGAGAAGGGGTAGAAGACGCGCATGCGCTGCGAAGGTGGTCACGCTGCACACGAGATTCAGCTCGGCGCTAAGGTGCTTGGCATCTAAATCCGTCACTATTATCGGCGTTGGGATATTTGAAAACCTTGTGCGACATTCAGCGCATCCCTGACATGTCTGTCTAAATGCTGCTATAATTTCTCCTAACTATCTCACTGCTCTGACCTATCTATTGTCTAAACTGCTCTGACCTCCATTTTGCCACCTTATGGACCACTTTTCATTCTAAATAATAGTGTTCAGTTGAAGGGATCAGAAAAATTCGCCATTATAGCCACAGACTCACCATATACACGGAATTTTCCTTGCGTTAGTTCTGTCATAGTCATTTCTTTCACAACAATATTTCTTTTCCGCCATCTTCAGCGAAAGGCTTATTCTTGTATTATTGAAATCAGAGTGAATTGTCAATTGTTTACGTGAATGCAGCGACGACTCCTCCTCCACCACTGATGTGCTCGGTCAGCGAAACTGCCACTCATCAGACCATGTACCCGGATGACGGCATTTGCGACATCCTCATGTACACCGACGTGCGACTCCGGAATCAGGCGTTTGAAGAGCCGATCGTGCCCGCCTCTTATCAACTGTTTCTCGAGCTCTCTGCTAAGACATATAAGAAAACGACGTGTGGCATATCACTAGACGTGCGGTAAGTGCGGCGACCGGCGCTAGCGAAAACCGAAAACTGGAGGCCGCGAGGAGTGTTTGTACAAAACATTTAGGTAGAGGCAATGCTTTGTCGTTTATTTATTCATTTTTTTTCATTCCAGTGAAGGTTGTTTTGAGTGAACAAATACAGTAGATTTCAGAACGTAGTTGTCCGCCACCACCAGTGTTCTTAACCAGCATCGCGCGAAATAAAGAAAAAAAGAATGGCCGGTGATCTCCGCGCTTCGCTGCAAATGTCCTCCATATAGACAAATTCCACGGGACTTACGTCACGAAAATGTGGTGGCGCTGTCTAGGTAGACAAAAGGGGCTCAGCCTACCACAGTTTCTGCTGGGTTTGCAATAGTGTATACAGTGTTCTCAGTCATAAAACGAGAAAAAAATTGTCAGCATATCCACGGAGTGAATGATGGAGAGTGGGGTGAAGCATTCGTCCGTTCATTTGTTCTTGCTTCCATCCATCCATGCGTCCGTCTGTGTGACCGTCCATGCGTCCATCCGCCCGTCGGTGCGTGCCTCTGTTCGTGCGCACATCCTTGTGGTTGTCCATGCATCCGCCCCTGCGTCCGTTCATGCGTCCATCCATGCATCTGTCTGTGTGTCTGTTTGCCCATCTATTTAACACTCCATGTACCAGTATCTCACATCTTTTCATCATATATTCCCCATATAGAAGCACCGCCATTCAGCGGACATGCCAAGGACTAAACGAGAGGTGGCACACGCACACTTTCTTACGGCTTGCACTTCGGGTCTACTTCCCACCTTTAACCACCTCGAGTTCATGGTATATACTAGTTCATTGTATTCAAGGCACTACGGCTCAACGCTCGCTAAACCTTTCTAAAACTAAGGAGGTTACACCCAGCGAGTATAACGTAGGAACCCTTTTTTGTCAGATAGTGTTCAATGTACATGCCCATGGCTGCTAATGGGGATCGCAGCGTGCGCGTTAAATAAACGCCGCATGCTCCTGTCTCTCATTTCCCATTAGGAGCTTTTGGCATGTACATTGAGCACTATTTTCATCGTTCAACAACGCACAGAAGAAATCTCTCAACGGCACCACCTTGGAGGTCAAAATGTTATATTTGTAACACACTACAACGGCTACGAGAGACGAACGGGAGCTTCGCCCCTAAAATGGTATGCCGACAAACTGCATCGCGGTTGGATGTGAGTCGCGTCTCACAACTTAGTTTTGTTTGTTGGCGCACATCTCAGCCCTCACAGCTTATGGCTTTCACAACGCTTATGGAGTCTCACATCGTCGTTTTGTTGGCGCACATCGCAGCCCTCAGCGCTTATAGCGGAAGTTACGTGTGGACGTCGCTATAATTTTAGCCATAATGTTGACATCAGCCTACCTGTGTTTACAAACAAGGAATGGGTCTATACGATAATCTTTTGTCTGGAGGCACTGCGTGAAATATGGACACCACAGGACAAATAATCGAGTTACAAGATGTTATATTGCGCGTTACAAAAGCAATATACGAACCAGGCGCCGCACAATATTTATTGCGCAACCTGAGAGAGACTGAGGGCTTTCCACTCCTGCACTAATAACACCAGCACTTACCGCCATTTATGGAGAGGAAGTATGCTGAAATATAACTTGTAGCTCATTACAAGGGAGCCTTCGAATAGGGACCCCAAAAGTTTAGAGCCCCAAAGCTCTTCGATTATGCACGCTTTGCGTCAAGCAGGAACGAAGAGTTTTCGAGCGGGGTCTGCGGCGCTAAGGATATTCACCCATTTTTTGGTCACATCACTTCAGTGGGTACTGTCTCGTTTGTCTGATGCAAATCTTATAGGGCAGGCTTTGGGGTTCCCGCAAAATTTGAAGAACAGCTTCCCCAACCCAAAAACCCAACTACGTTTGGATTTTACGCATGCGCAGTGGCCTTGGCTCTATTTTTTTGAAGTCCGTATTCAAATACTCTCTATTGACGAGAGTTATTTGCATTGCAAAAGGCAGGTAGTGACTTGTTGGCAAGACTCGTGCACGTGCCATCGCCCGACCAAGTCATCTCTGGATTGGTAGAGCGAAAGGTTTAAAAGGACGAAGACTTGCTCTCCATGCAGTAGATCAGTTGCTACACAGGTGCGCCTTAATGACTTCCGAAGAGGCGGGTTCAAATAACGGCTCTTCTGGCCGCATCTTGCCAAAGGTGGAATCAGCTGGCGCCCCGGCGCCTAGCTTTAAGAACGCGTTTATGAACGCAAGGCAGCCGCAATAAATCTCGTGTTTGCTATGTCATGTCAAAAAATAATGCTGCGTTGATTGCGCGACTGTAAAAAAACTAAACAATTGAGAAATGAAAGATTCTAGGTTCAACAATCATATCAGCTTTAGTAAACGTATTCACAGTGAAAAGAAGTAGCCTAAATTCGCAATGTCGAAATGTTTTGAATGTATGAATGAATGAACTTTTATAGGTCCCTTAAAGCGCGGTTTAGCACGTTGCGGGCCATCGCCACGTGGGAATAGAAAGACCAAGTCTTTATGCTGTGTCGTGGGCCCGTTGGAATGCCGATAACTTTCATTCGAGCTCAGAGCTGGTAATACCACCCTTCTATTTGCGGCTGATATTATCACCCTCCTTTTTAGACGGCGTGCTGACTTCACTGCGTAGCGCGGGCCACCACCAGAGCAAGTGTTATGAATTATCTATACGATTGCAGAAGGAATATGTGTTAGTTAGCTGTATTTAGGGATGAATCTTGTGTAATAGCGCGGGGTTAGGGTACGCCCTGACTTGAAGAAGCCCAAGTGTCGGAGCTAGAAGTCTGCTTAGTTTTATAACAATGAAAAAAATATGTTGTGAGTCTATTGTAGCACACTATCTCCTATGCTTATGCCCATGAATGCAAAATTACTGTGATGGCTCTATTGAATGAAACCTTATATTGCTCATGAATGGTAACAAAAGGGTAAAATTAAAAACTTTGGTGCTGCAGTAAGTTTAGAAGGGCCATCGGTACTCCAAATAAATCAAACAAAATGTTTTGAAACTACAAGAGGCCTAGTTTGTTAAAGATTAGAAGTTCTAGCGCGAGGCTAAAAACATGATAAAAGCACAACAACAAAAGGCCTCCGGCATTGCGCCTATACCTAAATCTGATACGATATCCGCTGGTTACACCTATACGATATCCGCTGGTAATAAATACATATAAACGTTTTGATGGTAACAACGAGACATAGTTATCAGGTACCTTATAATAGAAAACTCCTGATCAGCTGTCCTTGGTCATGCCCTGACATCACACAGCGCCCACACGTCGTTAGCACTTCGCCTCCACTGAAATACGCTCACCGTGGTGCCCAACTAGGTGAAACTCAGATTTTAGTGCATGTTAAAAAAACTCCAGGTGGTCGAAATTTTCGGAGCCCTCCACTATGCATGGCGTCTCTCATAATCAAATGGTGGCTTTGGGGACGTTAAACCACACATAACAATCATATTGTTGGGACTTACGCTATTTAGCAATCATGTATGATTGTATTCAAATTCGGTAGAAGTTTTAAAAATCCACTTGCAGTGAGCGTGCTTCGCAAGCAATGGTTTAAATTTTCCTGAACGTTCTTTCATGTTGGTGTGCTTTTTAAACAGCGAACGCATGCATCCCGTTTGTTCTTCCAGGTACATAAACGAAACGACTGATAAAGGCATGACGAGTGCGCTACAGTTCGTTCAAACGAAAAAGATCAAGCATTTTGGCATTCTGAAGATCTATGGAACCGACGCTGACCTCCAAAGCTATGGCCCAGCTCTGTTGAAGAAGACAACGGCGGTACAGTGATCTTAAGTTTCCGTTATATTGTGGATGTAGCTGTCGTAGCAAGGAGCATTATTGCATTGATTCAATCTTTCAACAATGCTGAACGAATATGTGCCTTTTTTTCGTTTAACCGCCATATAATTAAATGCTCCTCCAAAGCTTCCTAATGAAAAAAAAGAGTAATGAAGCAAGTATTGTAATCTTCGTCGAACTAAGCTTAGCGGTAGAGATCAATATGTTTGACGAAGTTACAAGCAGTATTTACGAGTAAGAAGGGTCAATCTCTCACAGTTGGACGGCAGCACATGCTCAGATAATCTCATGAGTATAGAATTGTACTTTTCTGCGAATTCACTGCCTAGGCGAAGAAAAAAAGCGCATGTAAACGCGGGAGAACGCGGCAATGAATTCAGAGGAAAGGATATGATGTACTAGAAATAGCAGTATAGTTTATACAGTTTGCAGGGTTAGTTCAAATGTAATAAAGTGCATGAATGTTCGTTATTCAAACTAGAAGAACAAAGAACCATAGTCGTAAAATGGTGCAAGCTTCGCCATAGGGGGGGGGGGGGTTTGGTGTTATGCAGCAATGAGGCTCTTCTCTAAACAATGATAGGACAGGTCAGCCTGAGTAAAGGTATGTGATATGATTGCCCCACCATTTCGGGCAGTTAATCGCTGGTGCCTCCCCGCTGCCCCATCTTATTGAACACGCCTATGGTTGCAGGAAACTTAGAACCTTGGACAAACTGATCCTAAAACAGATGAACTTCTGGTGGTCGTCGCTATATAATACCGTATATTGAGCTATAAGCTTAGCAGACGGCACTCCAATGATGACTTCAGACTTGTTGAACAACAAAAGAAGTTGGTAGAGAGGTCAACGAAAACTTGAGAAAAGCAAAATTTTAGGTGTAACCCTCATCAAACAAGTTCGCGCATGAAGATACTTATTCTATATTGGTAGTTTTTGCGTAATATAATGTCAAATACTTTGGTACGTGAGAAGTGCTTTTGATTTCATTTATGTACGATGTTCTTGATGCCTCGTTCTATTATTCCGCCTCATGCATCCTCTTCTACATTCTCGCTCTAGCTTGAAAAGGAATGAACCCTAGAGGAAATAAAAATTAGCATTAATTTTCTTTTTTTTTGCAGAAATTAAGATCTGTCATTCCAGCTTCGGAATATGGGAAATCGTCACACATTATTTTTGGCTTCGGATACTACAGCTACGACTTCAAGGACTCTTACAACACTCTGAAGGCGACGGTGACAAAACTGACTTCGTGAGTACCCCATCGCTCTAGATATGGCATAAAGGCCGCGATATACTGCGGAGATATGCGTTTCCCAATGCTATTTACCACGTTTTCACCGGAGGTTCGCAGAGGCGTAGAATTAGAAGAGTTAGGTATACGAGATAATGGAGAGTACCTTAGTTACGCGCGCTTCGCCGATGACATTGCATTGCCGAGTAACTCTGGAAACAAATTTCAATTCATGATTACTGAATTAGACAAGGTGAGCAGAAAGATGGGTCCTAAAATTAATCTGCAGGTAACGAAAGTAATATACAACAATCTCGTAAAAGAACAGCGCTTCGGGAGAGATAGTAGTGTGCTTGAAGTTGTAAAAGACTGCGTCTAATTCGAGCAGGTAGTAACCGTCGAGCCGAATGACGAGATGGAAGTAACTAGAAGAATAAGCGACTGCCATGAATTGCAAAAATCTAGGGTCCATGGCCAAAAGAAAAGCTACAAGCTACTGAAGCGCGTGCAGTCGGAGCAATTAGAAATAGCTCAAAAGTACTAAACGAAAAAAAATGTATTATTGCCACTGTTAACCGGTATGTTTCAAAAAATATTTTCGTGCTTCACTAAGATATTTTTCGAAAATCCTTTCTGAAAACAGTTCAGTACTTAAGCGACAAGATGACCTTAGACATTTTATCGAACTTTCATGTTTTGTGTGAACACTTAAACTGGCATGATTACTTGTGTTTTTACAAACTCTGTGAGGTGTGGACACATTTCTGTGTAGTGTGGGCAAGTTTTTGTGTGGTGTGGACACTCAGTATTGAAAAGCGTGGACTATTTGGGTAAGCGTTGTGCTATGTACATATGTATAGCCTTGTGTTTGCAACAAAATGTGCGATGTCGACTTTTGTGCAAGAGGAGTAGCTGGCACCACTCATAGGCACCAAACTCTCATTACATACATTTTATGAAAAAAGAGGTGGCGCACATTCGAGAAGGAACCTTTATTGACAAATAGTAGATTGCCATTATTCATCAAGAGGAGTGTATAAAAGACCACCGTCTTACCGGTACCTACCTATGCAGCGAAAAACTTGTGGGATTACTGGAAATAGGCATAAATTTATATATAAGGCCGTGGCGTGGTCGAAACGTTAGTCATGAAGTGCTTTCCCGCTTCTTTGACGCAACGTACAGTATATATATATATATATATATATATATATATATATATATATATATTTCTACGTGGTATGCTATATTGCTATCCTTACTGGTAGCATGCACCACTAGCCAACCCCAAGATCACGAGAGGCACTGTGGGAATTTTCATCACGTCCCTATTATGAATGAATGATTGCAATGGTTGAACTGAGCAATATCACTAGCTTATGAAAAAAAAAACTACAGAGGGCGTTGGGGTGCAGTGTAAGCTTGAGTGCGCGAACACGAAACACCGTAGCCTGCTTATCCCAAAGTCTGTGACCTATAGATAGATTAATTGAAACATCTTTTTTCGTCGATGTAGATAGTGCTGCAATTGATGTCTCATAAGGTTTTCTCACGTTGTCGCAAGGATGACGTGACCGTGGTAGTTATTATTACGTGCGTGTTGACGGTGCGCAGCCTGTCAACTTGCAAGGCAATGCCTGCAAGCACCTGGGATCCAAAAAGCAATATGATGTCATCGATGGTAAGTGAGCCTCTGTCTTGGGCACTGTCTGTCCCCTTGCCCCCATAAGCATGAAATATTCCACTGAGAACAACATCGCCAATGATGATTATATGCCTGTGAGAAGTTTGTCGATCATCAGAAACCAACGGCGCACACATCAAGGGCATATAGAGAGGGAGGAACAGCTGCCGTAGCACTAAAAACGTCTCAAATATTTGCATTATTGTTTTTTTTGCCATTGTGCGTGCAAAAAGAAGTAGTAATTTTTGTTTGCTTTCTAGCAGTCTTGGTGTAATTCAGCGCTGAGTCCCTTACAAGTGAAGAATTGAGAAGTTCCTGTTTTTATTGCGAAATACAAGTACACTATATCAAATTTTTCCACTCGTGGAGTGTGTTAGCTGTGGTCAGAGTAGCACTGTGTTCATTGTTGACTTGTCTAAAACAGTTGTGTGCTTCGGCTGTGTGTTTTTCCTTGTTGTATATGATGGCCTTTTGTGTGACAGCCATAGATGAAGGATGTTTTGTTCCCACTAACGAAAACAACAAAAAACAGAATTACCTCTTTAACCCGTTGCTGATGCATTCTTTATCATGTTGTCTTGTGACATTCATCGATGTATCGAATACCCTACGCGCAATCAGCAGTACCTGAAAAAGAGTTGTTTTTTAGCGGTGCGTTCCATTTGTTTTCGTTAGCTGTAGCAGTCGATGTCTTAAATGTCATACGTGTATCCGTAATCAGTGCATTCAGCAGCAACAATTGCTCAATGTCTACAAAAAAGCACGGCTTTATAATCCCAAATGTTATTTAAGCGAGAAGCCAGTCTCAAGAGCCGTTTCCATGCACAGACATGGAAGTATAATGCGGCGATATGTCGTTTAATTGTTGACATTTTAGGAACTGCAACTGTAGTGCGAATTTACGAAGAATAAAATGATATTTCTGCTGCGTTCTTTCATAATTTCAAAAAAAATTCTTGAATTCCAAAGGTATTATAGCTGACATCTTTTGTAGTTCAAATAGTTCATTCAGTTCTTGTGTACAGCTGTAAATCACTAAGAGCCAGTACTAAAGTGCCTTTTATTGGAAGTTAAAAAATTGTGGAATGAATTTAGAAGATCAGTTTTCTGAAGGGGTTACGAAACTTCGCTTCTTAGGTAGCTTTTTGCCTATGGCACAGCGGGATGATTGAATAAATTTCAGTTTAAGCCACGCGCACGTACGGTATTTTTGCGATGACGCCCACATATTGTATTTCGGGAGGCAATTTTATGAAATCCTTTGTCACGTGTGATGTTCCTTGTAAAGGTGTGCTCGAAATTCACAATTAACCAATAATTACTTCATGACGACCACCTGAAATAACCTCATTTAAAATGATTCGACTTTCTATCATAACCACGTTTAATATCAAGAAAAAGAGGGCTTTAAAATCGGACTCAGTTCGAATAACTGTATATGCTTCCGACGCAGAGACACCATTCTTTCAAGCATGCCACGACGTAAAAGCTTCGGCAAAGGACTTACAAATTGTGCACATTCTCTGTTACAGAAGAATACGATCCCCATGAAGACTACATCGTTCGCTACCAACGCAAAAATAGTTGCTTTCGCATTCCAGATGGGCGTGTTGAATTACCATATGCCCGTAAGGTTTATGAAGCCGGAGTACGCGGCGTATCAACGTTGTACCCGTTTCGCCATAGGCAGCATGCCAGAGGTAAGGGTGTGCTACTTAGCATACGGTTTCTGTAAGTCACTGCTGCGGGTGAACCTGCACGAGAAAATTTGATTTGCGCACCATAATGTGTATGTACAAAAGTGTAGCAAATGCAAGACGCAGGAAAGCTTATCGTTTAAGTCTGATATTTCGATACACTTGGGCTTCCACTGCAAGTTAGCAACCCTAACACAAATTGCTCATTCTTGTGCCCGCATAGTACAGTGCCCGCACCAAATTTTTGTCATACTCTCGACAATGTTGATCGACATGTGGGGTTTAACGTCCCTAAACCACCGTATGATTATGAGAGACGCTGTAGTGGAGGGCTCCAGAAATTTCGACCACTTGGGTTCTTTAACGGGCACCCAAATCTGAGCACACGGGCCTACAGCAATTTCGCCTCCATCGAAAATGCAGCCTCCGCAGCCGGGATTTGAACCTGCGACCTGCGGGTCAGCAGCCGAGTACCTTAGCCACCAGACCACCCCGGCGGAGCAACTGTTGACAATGTAAAAGTATACATGTGAGAAATATACGTGTATACAGGAGAAGTATACATATAAAGTATACATGTGTACAAATGTATACAAGTATACATGAGAAGTATACATATAAAGCATACATGTGTATACATGTGCCTGAACAGTTATGGCCACGCACACCCATGAATGTAAAACATTTACAGGCGGCACTGCCATATTTTTGGAACTACAGATAACTTATTTTGTGTTCTTTATAATACCGCAATCGTGAAAAGCCTTTTGTGGATAGTTGCCGTCAGTGTCGTCTTGCTTTCTTTTGATTTATCCATGCTGTTTCGCACCATATTCTTTTCTAAGCCTTCGTTACCAACTCAACTATCTGCTGGTAATTGTGCCCCATGATTCGAAGCCTTCCTATTTTATCCATATTCATACCTTTGCCTTACTCGTTCTTACGTTTGACTGCTCATCCACTGGTGTTAGCTTTCGTTTTTCACACTAGCACTAGGCGAAAGAACACTGACAAGCAACATTGGTAGGAAACTAAATGATGTACCTATAACGCTAATATAGTCACACAGGACGATGTCAAACTTGTATTCCATGCAGTCACATTATCACATATAAATGCATCTGCGTAGACAACACTCGATTGTTTCGTAAATATGAATACCTGCGATGTGTTCTAACATGACGAAGAAGCCCCGAAAACCACGGACGAGGCCTTCTGTAATGTGGGAAACATTGGCAAGATGGAGATGCTTTGAGTATGTAATCGGGGAGCTCTTCCAAAAGGGTCCTAATGTTATGCTGGTACGTATGCAATGTCTAATATTGTGCTTGCGCATACACCAATGTTACGCGTGCACAATCACCGTAATATTAGGGTTCAGAACAACGGTCCTAAAGAACGATCAACAGAAGTGCTAAGAGTGGCGTCTTACCAATTACGTAACCTTTGCAATACCCTATCCAGAAAAAAGAAAGGAACAGATATAAAAAACATTTACTCTAAAAATGGTGGCTACCTGCCTCACTGCAGTCCGCCCTTGTATGACAAGTTTTCGATCCTGAACTAATACTGAAGTGGAACAAGGAAGCATGTAGGCAAATAATCTTGCATACATGATTCTGTGCGCGCCTTGTCGTAAGCAGCACTTATGTAGCTAAGACCAAAAAGCTATCAATGTCCCAATCAAGCAATTCTGCGTGTCATGGCTTTTGCGAATAAACATTACAATTACACTATTACCGTACTGTCGAAGTTCAGGTACAGAAAAAAAAGCAATGCTTAGGACTCTTTTGTTGATGACGCATCGAAGACGGTTAAATTGGCACAATAGTACTTAACATTAGTACTTACGCTCGGAAGATAGTCGGTATTTTTCAAACCGTTCGAGTGCAGCGTCAACATGTTCACCGCGCTGCTGCTACCACGCCAAGAAACAGTCATGTTTCGTGTTGAGATGAGTCCTTTCATCGACTCACAATTTTCATTTCAAAGGAGGGACATGGCTTCTGGACAAGCTTTGAGAGTGCATGATGAAGGCTAGAAAGATGACATCTGTGGTTGGTGGAACAAAACGTGAATGTCTTTCCGTTTTGTCTCATGTTTGCAACAAGCTCAGCACTCATGCAAGTACAGGGGGATGAATTATTTCTAGGCCACTATCCCATGTATTTTTATGAGAGCATGGCATGGGAGCTTTTGACCCCCCCCCATCCATCCATTGGCAGTGCTGTCACAAGTAATGCTCGCTTATAATTTAGAAGGCAAGTTATGAGGTGCGACTTCCTACGGATTATCAAGTTTAGACTGGGCTATAGAGATTTCCTAATTGTACTCTAGAAGAAAATTCGGTGTTATTTTCTATGGAAGTTTCAACGTACGGGGCTTCAATCATCACCCGAGAGATGGGTAGCACACGGATTTGTGTAACCTTCGTTCTTTAATCTTGTCGTTCCAGCGTGTGGCCTTCAGCCACTTTGTCTCAAAACGAAGTTCAGAAATAGGTCAGCAGTCTCTCTTCATCACCTTCAAATATTTAGGTCCATAATTTCAAATCGGTACATAAAGTTGACAGCGATCCACTGTTTTGTTCGAAAAAAAATATGCCTAACACAACAAATAAAGCTGCAAGTGTGTTCAAAGACAAAATCACAGCATTTAGACAAATATTTGAACCACCTATCGTTCATGGTGGCTGAACGATCATAGTGTCAGAGTTCCAGTAAGTATTGTAGGAAACTGAAAGGTCTAGACAGACGTAAAGACGGGTTTTGTTGCAAGTGCAACGACCAGCTTAGTGAGTTCGAAAGGTTATTCAGGAGGCCGTTAGGGGATTTATGTGAGTGTGACGAGTCAGGCAATGTTATCTACATTGGTCATGGAGCATGCGATATCTCTTGTAGCAATGATTATGAGGACCTTCGTTTTTTCCGCATAAATATAGATAACAGAGTATCTGACAAAAAAAGATGCAGCAATGTAAATATTGTTCAAGCATTGATGATGCAACTAGGTTTTTTTTTTTCAGCATGAAACTGTTTATCAGCACGAAAGCGTGGTGATTCATTTCGCTAATGAGACAGTTACGTGCTTGGATTTTTACGTCGTTGCAGCGTGTGATGCCTCGTCGTTTGCGTAGTGGAACTTCCATATGCAGCAGCTTCACAGGGTCTTACACTGCCAGTGCAGCAGTAGCGACTGTCAAAACTGTTTAAGCAAGCGTCACATAAAGGCTACGGCGTCTGCAGGCAAATATCATGCAAGATATGTATCAGTGAAGTGAGAACCACGTAAGAAAAAGTTGGAACGTCTAACTACGTTCAGGGTTCAATTTAGGAACTCTGTCTTTTGTGTTGGTGAAGCACTTTGTGGTACACAAAGGCACAGGCATGGCTTCCTGTGTAATCAGGTGAGGGCACCAGACGGCGTTTCGGTTCTCCGATGATGACGTTTTGAGCTAGCTTATATTGATCGTCCATGTTTATCTTGCACTTACGGATGTCATCTTTGCGCGGAATTGAACAGACGATGCTAACTACTTCAGCTGCCAGAAATGGTTATTCATGAGCATGGTCACTGGTCATCAGGATGGCGATGCGCCACAATGCGTCAACGTTGGCGCATCCACGTTAACCGGTGCAATAGCTGCCATAAAACTACAGGCACTGTGCAATCTAACCTATATCAATGAACAACAAAGCACCAACTATCACTGGGACGACATGGTTCCGTTTTGTACTCTACCGACTTTTCTATTTGAGGGAAAACCATGTTTTTTTATTTTCCGCGCGTAGTTGATTTCGGTTTTATAGCAGCAGTTACTATATAAGATATAAACAAATAGGTAGATTTGACGCACTATCACGTTCACTGCCATAAAAGTAGTCATACGAAGCATACCGTGCGCTAACAAAAAATGTATTTGTGATAATCTGCGTGAATGAGCACCCCAGCTTTCGATTTACACGTGTTTTTCATTCGTTCTAGTCATGCGAAGGCAGTACCACGAAACTACAAAGTGAGAAGGTAATGGCTGGCATTAATACAGCTGTCAACAGAACTTTTTTCATTACCTTTGATTCGCTGGACACAATGAAGGAAAAGGTACGACTTCTCATTATTTCAAAAATACTGCCTGCCTCGCTAACTTTAGTTTGGCTTGAGGCGGCATCCTCATACGTTTCTCTGTTTTATAAATAAAGATGACTGCAGGTAAGGTAATCTTTAAAGTTACATTTGATTTCCTTGACCATGCATGACAAGTGCATAGATTGGAAAGTATCAAAAATTCATCTGATCACCGATGCATAGAATTATCGTTTCGCTCTAAAGATGTGGGCTCGTTTAGCATAACTCATTTCAAAGGGGAAACTAGCAACAGAAAACAAACCTATAGAGGATGTTTTCAAACTGCTACACGTCACAAAAGAAACGCGAATGCCCAGTGCCAGACATTGTTACAATATTATATAGAGTTATACAAGGAAGGACTGTGGTTTGTGTATGAGGTGGGTCGTAGTGTGGCTCTCGGGAAATTTAGACCAACTGGTGGTCTTTAATTTCACTGAAAGTACGCTATACACGCGTCTCTAAGAGTGCTACAGTTCATATTTACTACTGAAAGAAAATATTTTAAGCAAATACCTTCATCGAAAATTTTATATCTCAGTGTGACTGTTCGCTCGAGCCCAATGATAAAATATACGCTAGTGTCACTGAAGGAATGAATAAATGAAAGCAATAGGAACAATTGTATTGCGAGAGATTGTCTCTATAATAGTAATCGCGATATTTTTCTCACCATTATATTAAGAGATACATGAGTTAAAATCAGAAAGACAACCAGAAACCGCTAATACCCTTTTTGTGGCTGTGAGATGTCACGTTGATTGTCACGATAAGCTAAACGCACTGAACTGGTTTGGCACAACAATAAACTTCCAACCTAGAATATGTACCTGTGGTAATCTTGTGAAATAAATGTGCACACGCAAATGAAAGATAGAGAAGATGTGATTTATTTCATGGTCAGGGATGAAAGCACAGTGGACAAATTTATTCTGCTTGTGTAAAAAGTATGCCCTACCACTCACAGCCGTGTAAATAATCATGACGCACCTTTTTTGTCCTAAACAGCACTCCCATATAATAAAACAAAGCCTACAAATATGAAGTTGGCTCTCCTCAATGGCCTCGAAAAGTGAGAATTTGCCTAAATACATCGCCCAGTTGATGATTCTGAATCACTGTCGAAGCACATTTTCTTATCTCAAAATCAGTGCCACTAAGAACAAAAAGAGATGGTGTTGGGTGTGATGGAACTATCTATGTGTTTCAGAGATTAAGACATCTACTCTATATCATTGTAAGTGTCCATATTTCTGAATTGCAATGCTCAGAAGTAATGAACTCATCGTGTCTGACTGATTGCCGAGTCATTTGTTTTTCAAGCAATTATTGAGTTCTTCTTATTCTTCTTTTGCAGGCTGATTTAGTTATGAGTAGCAAGGACAGAAAACACAAATTCACTTGGTTTCTCTTCAATGTGCACTTGACCGACGTCACCAATGCTTGCTTCACACCAAAGCCAGGAGTATCTCCCAGCACGGAGATGCAACGCTTGAAAAAATTCAGAGTTCTACTACACAGAGAGCCAGAAGTACATATCTGGATGAACAAGCAAAATGGTGGCCACCGACTATTTGCGTGAAGAATGCAGCCCGAGTTGTTTGGTTTTTCTTTTTTCATGAAGAGGGGGGGTCGCATGAATCTATTCTCATTCTCACAAAGAGAATCCGCGTACAACGCCATCCAATGGCGTTGTACGCGGGTCTCGGAGATAGTTTGGTTACGGTAATTAAAATAGTCGCCACATAGTCTAAGCAACTGTTGAATGCGCTGTCTGTGCACTAGCTGCACACAGATTTCATCTTTGTGGAAAGAGGATATATATGTGTACGCCTCTTCATGGTGCAGCACTGCTGGACGGTATCGAATGTGCATGTATTATACGAAGGCATCTGGCAAAGTGTTATCTGCATATGTATTTCATACACAAGAAACAATGCGTCGTGCACCTCAAATAAATGATACTTATGTGTCAACATGACAGAATGGTTAGAGTTAAAGGTGTGCTGAGCGCGGCCTTCAGAGTGAATACCGCAGTTATAGAGATAAAAGTGCGAAATATGTCTATGCTTCTGGAAGAATCCTTTAGCGGCAAACGGCAATAGGTTCGGCACACCCGAATTCGTGGAGCAGAGTTGTGCAGTGACGCTTGCTCCTTGTTGACGAAAACATGCGAGCGATCCTTCGCGTACAGCCTACTTTGTGTTTCTTTCACATTTTGTTTTTAACATGAAAGTATTTTTGACACGGTTCACCAAAACATTAGTGACATATTTCAGTCAAGGATATGACGTGAATAAAATAAACTCTACCAAATCTGAAAGAGACATTTTCTTAGAAAAAATAGGCCCCGTATCTGCACGTTTCACTGCAAATGTCGTCTAGAGACGATAGTTTTGCGTCTGCAGAGAGTGAAAGAAACACTTATTTGATGCTCTGCGCTAGAAAATTAGTGAATTCTGTTCTGAAGGCGCTGCGTTAGAGTGTCTCGATTCGTGCAGCGAAGGCGAACTAGCGAATTGAGGCGCGTTAGACATGAGCGCTATCTGGCAGTTATCTTCAAAAACGAAGGGAGGCGTGCGCGCCTGTCTCGGAGGCGATGAGGTATAGAACGCAAAGCGACGAGCAGGCGCCACCACTATGTCGTCTTAGCGAAGCGTTGGAAACACTTGCTTTTTAGATGCGGAAGCATCTTATACTCGCGCCTTGTAGTGCGCCGTCCGCGCCGTCCGCGCCGTCCGCACCGCTTCTCAAACATTCGACAGCTGACGCGCGCGCATGCGCCGTCGCGCCGTCGCCCACCATCTGTGCCGCGCGCGCTTCTCCTTCGAGAACATTCGACAGCTGACAGAGCATGCGCCGTCGCGCCGTCGCCATCTGTGCCACGCGCGCGCTTCTCCTTCGAGAACATTCAACAGCTGACAGTGCATGCGCCGTCGCGCTGTATATATACTCAAGGTCGGCGCTCGCTCGCTCAGTTGCCGCTCGTCGGTTGGTTTGTACGGCGCGTCGACGTCCAAGGTCGCGGTGAAATGAATTCCAACGAATCCACAAACACAATGATCGACGTCCCTTCGACCAGCGCCGTCCTTTCGCATACGTGTGTACGTGTTCACTCATTTAACACCCCCTCCTACAACCACGTTAACCAATTTAGCCATAGACCCAAGTAAGTCGCAATTTAACACCCCATTTCACAACCACGTTGACCAATTTAGCCATCAACCCAAGTAAGTCGCACTTTAACACCCCGTTAACCAAATATATGCTCCGCATCCTCCTCAGTGTTCCCCCGAGGGAAGCTGCGGGCAATTTTTGAGCTAGGTGTTGCACAGTCAGCGCAGCGTGATAAACACTACGGTCTTTAAAATTGTTTATGTATGCCTTGCTTAGTATTAGGACACACATAAGAATATTGACTTGTTGTTATAGTGCCTCGCATATGCGCAATAATTGATTTTTAATTGACAATCGCACAAGTATGAACGCTTAAACTTGAGCGATATTTGTGGGTGCTGCAGATGGGGTTGGCCATTTGGGGTACCGTTACGGCAGTCAAACAGACAGAGAGACAGATAGACAGAAACTTTTGCGTTTAGGTGCTCCAAGAGAGACTATTGTTTTTAAAAACCCCACGGGAGATAACATATACGATTCCTCGGGCAGCGATGGTATGCACCCGACGCTGTGCTAACTAGGGTATCGCAACAGGTCAAGGGCATTCTACGAACGCACCTTGTATGGCTCAGACGGTCCTTCTCGCAAGGTTCTGTCTGTTAGTGGGGCGGGGTGGGGCTGTCGCCTGTCTGTGAGTGATGATGAGAAGTAATGTGCCATACACCTAATGGGGTCAATAGAGACCATTGTGGACGATGCAGCTAAAGCATGGCTTTCTAGAATGCACGCCGGCGAGCAATCATGTGATCGTTTAAGCATGGCGATAGCAGCAAAAAGTTCCCGACGCACTCGCTTTGGGGGCTCACTTTCGGCGCAGATATGGTCTTTGCCTTTCGCTTCGTGTAAACTTGTTACGTGTCGTTCTCGAAGTAGTGCAACTTTCACGTGCACCAACGGTATTTCCCTACCGTTTACTTCGAGTGCGATAGCGCAGACCAATAAAAATCCTGCTGTAAGTGGTGCAGAAGGGCAATGATGTCGGCGGGAGAATAGCGTACCTTGGTGGAGTGAAACATGGGCCCGCAGGACGTCGAACGTCTGCGGGTGTTCGTGGCTCAAGCTACGAATCTCTACCTCCCGTATTCCTGTGGCGCATTGGGCTAGTGTGTGGATGAGCACAGGCGTAGATTACACAATTACTCGAGAGTGCTTACTATTACCCAACACATGTAATTAAATTGCTAAAACAAGTGATT